>NW_007578438.1:145813-164821 GCF_000690725.1 Stegastes partitus
TGGTGCTCTCCTCCGTTCCATTCTGGCCAGAAAGGTGCACTATTCATAGGCGAGGCTTTCATTTGGTCATTAGTCTCTATCAGCGGCCGTCTGTTAGTGTTACTGTGTGTCACAGAGCTATCTCTCTCTCTCTCTCTCTCTCTCTCGCCCCGCGGTTTGATGATGGAGAGGTAATTTCAGCTTTATGCGACTCCGGTGATGAGGGAGGGATATCTGAGAGGATGTGTGTTTCTGTCTGTGTGCACGTTCATATGAAAGCACACATCTGTCCAGTTTTTTATTTTTTCCTCCCTGTGCATGTATAAGCATGTGGACACAAGCGGGATGGGGTCCAACTCCTGGTTCTGTCCCCACCACTGAATGGGCCGTTAATGGAGAGTAATGAGGGAGTGCTTTCGTGGCAGATGTGCCCTCTCTGCATCTCTGTTTTACCCCGAGACTGTAAACCTGACCTAAGTGAGACATCAGCAGGCAGGCAGCCGCTCCCCAGCTTTGATTAAGGCCCGCATGTGTTGCAGGAATCTGAACGGTTCGTTCACAAAGTTTGCCTCATGCTGCAGTAAACCCAGGAAGTAAGAGTAAGTATCGCTCCGACATAGCACCTAGAGTCACATTAAATGACAAAAGCCCTGGCAGTGTCAGCCAGGCCCAAAATCTGTTAGAGGGCCATCTTCTTCACTGGGGTGTGAAATTATTTTAGCTCTCTCCTCATTATAGGATTTTAAAATGCATTATAGTTAGGGCTTTTATGGTGTGCCGCAGCATTAATTCAATTTGCCCCATTCACGCTTTCTTATTATCACGCTCAGTTCAAGCTACAGGGGGAGGAAGCTGCTGAGCGCTGCTCCCCGGCCTTATCTCTAAAGGATATAAACTACACTACCCAGCTCAATCAGAGCCAGCACCGACTGCTCCATCCATTCATCCACTTTCCTCTGTCGGCTCCTCTCCTTCTCTCCGGATGCTGCTTCTGGTGGTGACCTCCATCTCTCGTTCCATCTTCCACCCTTCTCTCCATTTTCTTCTGAGTTGGTGATTGATGGGGGTGGTCCGTGGAGCGCCTTCGATATCTTCCCATAGAAACCCGTGTATAGGCAAACACACACACACACACACACAGCCGATGCCAGCACACACAAACGCAAACAGAAGAGCAGCGCCAGGCAGAAGCAACAGAAGCAGCCGCGCAGGTTTAATGGGAAAACAAGCCTCAGTGTGCGGGTGAGACAGCATTAATCTATCACTGAAACCAGACCTGGGCTCTGCTTGTTTAGAACACCAGAGCAGGAGGCATTCTGGGAACACCCTATCACTATCTGCTATTGTGCAAAGACACAATAATGTGTTGAACATTGCAAATGCAATTCTGTGGAAGTCCAGCAGCAGAACGAGGCCGGTCCTGAGCCGCTCCAATGCAAATGCTGCACAGCAGATGCACATCGACTAAACACACACAAGATCGCTTTTCCCGTTGTCTGCAGTGCACGTACGCATGCACACGCCACACTAGTCACATGCATTAATGTGTAGCTCAGCATGTGACTGCATTCGGGCTTATTGGTAATGGGGGACAGTCAGAGAGGATGCGGATAAAGTCCTCATTTAGAGATCTAATCCAGTGAGCAGTCTGTCCTATGTGGACCATCATCTCCCGTCATTAGCAGCAGGCCAGCAAGATTAAACAAGATCAATGTTTATCACCCACTGTGGTCGAGAGAAGCCGAGTGTTGAAGTCCCCCACCTCGTCACCATTTATCACGATGTGTGCCGTCGCAGCTACGCTAACAACGGAAATCTATGATTAAAGCAAACACGCTGCGTGTTGTAAAGAGACGCATTAATCAACGTTAATGCCTCAAATCTGTGATAATGTTCACATGTTCACACTGGATAAGCATGATCTCATATTAATATTACTAAAAAGTGGTGCTCCATCACTGGGACTTAGTGTAAATATATGGTAATCTCACACTCAGTCCAAATATTAAGACAAGCGGACTCATTTGTAACGTTGAACACACAATTATTCATCAGGCTAACCGCACATTTAGGGACAGATCCTCAATTTAGTCTCTGACAGACGCAGCCATTTCTCAGTCGGAGATATCCATCAAAACCAAGTTACCGCACATTCATACAATTAATTATTGAAATTACGCGATCAAACAGCAGCTGCGGTGTCAGGGCATAAAGGGCACGCCTAATTATGAGTCGATAACTTGTAATAAATGGCACGCCGAACTGTGGACACAGTCGGATCAACAGACATCAGCTCTGGCTGCGAAGGAAACTCACAGAAGAACTTTAAAGTGTCGCTTCCCTTTTTTCTCTCGCTTTCATTTCCTTTGTTTCATTTGGAATAAATGGGGTTGTAAAAGCTGCAGCAAACTTAGTTCCAGGTCTTGATCCTTAATGCGTGGCAGAGGCGCATCTCTCTCTGATTCCACGGCACGGCTGGCGCTGCTAACGACACGGCAGCATCCCATCACATCCTTCTCGGCACATCATAAGACTGTTGAGACCATATGGTCTGATTAGTCCGCGGAATTAAGCCCTGCACTGTCGAGGCAGAAAGAAAGCAAGATGGAGAGACAGTCATGCACGTTCACTGGTTCCGGTGAGAACAGACACAAATTGGTAGCTGGAACACAGTTAAAGAAACACACACACACACACACACACACACACACACACACGAGCCAAGTTTGAAACAGATATAACAGAAAGGATACAGATGGGAGAAAATAACAAAAGCTCTGGTATGAGTCAGATCACAAAACAAGCATGAACACAAGCGCTCTTTGTGTTTCTTCCTTTGTGCTTTTTACTGTCTTTGCATATCTTTCCATACATCCGCCGCTCGCTCAAACACAAATCTCGTTTTAAAACTGTCTACGCAGCCTGAGACGATGCTCGTCTGCCCTTAAAGGAACTACGTTTTCTGGGCATCAAAGACACCTGCTGCTGTAATCAGCCGTCCTCACCGTGATGGAGTCGTACACTATCGCTCTGTTTCCTGGAATTGATTAAATAAACGAACCGTGAGATGGACATCATCTTCAAACACATTTTCTAATCCGAGAGCCTCAATTCCCTCGCCTTCTACACAGTCTTTTTGATCGCCAGCCAGACTAAAATTTAGCAAGAGTCTTCTGCTGCGTTTCCACCATCTCTTTTTTGCACGGCAGTCATTTTCATCTGTTCAACAAAAGCCACACTCTCACTGTGCAAATTGGTGTCCCGCAATTACTGCAATTTCTGCAATTTGTGCGCTTTACTGCAAAGCAAAGTTCATGGCATGTCAAAACATCTCACTAGGCAACTTGGCCAGCCATGTGATCTTTTTTCTTTTCCACTGCATTAAAAGTCTCCTTGTTCACACTTCAGCCAGCAAAGCTTTCAGAGTTCTGTCTGTCCTGTGTGTTTATCGGCGCCTCCTTGGGCCACCGAGAACAGGGTTTGCAACCATTGTTATGCTCAGTTAATTGGACCTTTGGGTACAAAAGGTTGAGAAATTCAAGACCAAATAGATAAATAAGCACAAGCATTGAATTCCCATGACATAACCCAGTGCTAGCTGCAATCTTCCCTTGTTCATTCTCGCCTATAGGCGGGCTTGTCTGAGAGGCTGATTCATTAGCGTGCTTCAGGACAGTTCTATCAGCCCGTGGACTCAATCACACACCTACCTCTCCGCAAGTTTGTGAACCATCAGCAACAGTCTGTCACAACCTATTCTGCGACATATAAATTGTTGTTTAAAGTGATGTTTTGTGACTGGGAGCAAAACTGCTCCTAGTTAATCAATACCACAAAATCAATCGGGCTCTCTGGGGAAATGCCACGGAGAGGCTGCCCGGCATGCAAAAAATGGAGCCAAAAAACAAGAAGTTTGAGCTGGACAGAGGAACTGGCAGGTGTGGAGGGGAGCGAGGCAGCCAGCCAGCGAACTAAAACGTCACCGTGTTCATTACAAATCTTTCCACATTTGGGCAATCACAGCAAACACAATAGCAGATGATTAAATTATGTCAACAAACCCTCAAACTGAAACCTTTGTGTCCCGCTGAGCCGGTGTCAGCGCATCATGGAATAGATTTAATAAAACTAAACCTTCTCTGCTGGCGATAAGCTGCCGGTACATTGTGCGAGCCGTGCTCATTTATCACACAGGTAGACATCGGGTTGCACAGAGGCATTCTGGGAATCTGTGCTACTGGAGGTCAGCGAGACATTTACCTGACAGCGCCTGCCTCCGTGCAAAGTCTGGAGTTGACCATGTCTGTGGTAATGGGCATCAATAATGCAGACCCTTGGCTGCATAAAAACTCCCTGTCGCCCTGACTGTCCTCGCAGCGCTGGGCCACATGCGCCACTCGCATCTCCTGCAGCAGCACACAACCAACTGGTGTGACAGCGGCGGCTGAACGCTGAGCTTTCTGCCTGGGAGCTGTGCATTAACAGAAATCAGACACATACATTCAGTTTCTGTGGCTCTAATTGTATTTTTACCCACTTGATTTAAAAACGGCTTCAGTGAACAACAAATCTCTCGTCTTCCTCCGGTTCTTGTGGTAGGATGCAATAAAACAAACGTACACTGTGGTTGTATTTTCCTGCAGTATATGCTGCAGTGTGGAAACAGACAGGAAGTTCCAGCAGATGACTTGAACGAGTCCATTTGGACAGAATGAACCGCTGCAGGATGAGCAGGGTGGTGTGGTCGGGGCTCTGCTTCAAGATTAGAAACAAAAACAGACTTTTAAAATGCATCACTCCCTCTTTACTGTGTTTTCAGCAGAACCCATTGGCAGCCTTTCTCATATGGTGTAAGACTTGCGAAACAGCTTTGTGTTGCTCTGGATGGCGTTCAGATGTGGCTCGGTTCTGCTACGCGTCCATGTTGGTCTACATTCCTGCTCGTCTACAAACCGTAGCATCAAACTAAGACTTTAAGAAGAACATGTTCTTTTTCACTTGAATTTAAAACATCTGCAGGAGACAAAAAACTAAAAACCACCCCATTGGCTGAATATCTATTTACCAACAGACGCTACAGTTTACAGATGTTCCTGAACGCCACACATGCAGGCTGCAGGAGATGCGAGCTGCAGCTGCACAGAGAAGCCTCTAGTCTCCCCTCAGCAGCTCAGACAGGTGTGTGACCACAAGGTACACCTGAAAGAGTGAAATGAGATGTTCTAACGTCAGATGTACCCAAGTTCTAACCAACTGAGTTCATCTGCAGGCGCTGCTGTCTGTGCACCTGGTCTTCTTAAAGAAAAGCACATTTTAAATGTCAGTATTGCAGTCAGTCAATCAATCAGTCAGTTAGTCAGTCAGTCAATCAATCAGTTAATCAGTCAATCAATCAGTTAATCAGTCAGTCAGTTAATCATGAAGCCAATGAGGAACCCTACCAGCAACACTGCGTTTCTCTTTTGCTAGAAGATCCTGTTCACTGTGGGACTCAGAGCCTGCACGCCAACAAACTCTGTATATTGTAAATACATGTAAAAATAACTCCAGACCTCCTTCAGCCTGGTTTCTATCAGACTGATTTGCAGAGTGGTCGTGAACAATAAGAATCGTGCATATTTCTTTTAGTATGAAGTTAAAAAAAACAAAACAACTTTAGCCTGATTTGTTTCAGGTCATTCCTGTAATGTTCCTGTTGCACGTGTGCACGCTGCGCTGTGACCACCCTGCAGCTACAGCAGGACATCATGCAGCACCAGCACGGACTCACCAGTCTGGTCTTATGTTCAGGTCAATGGTGACCTTAACAGCAGATCAGGTATCGACTAGACATGACTGACTCGTACTAAGTGCAGCTGCTGTCGCTGCCGTTATCATAAAATGTGTTTTTTCTGCGATCATTAAGTCAGGATGGGCTGCCGGCTCAGGTTTTAGTCAGCCAGGATTCCCCGGAGACGTTCCCACCCTAACCCTAACCCTAACCCACCACGATACCCGACAGCATCAGCAAATCAGGAAGACACACGACTGTATGAGTTGTGACTGTTGTCAGTGTCACGGAGCCACAACGTCTGCAGAGGGAGGATGTCGGGGGTACGGATGAGTCATGAACACCTCGGACATGGCCAACCTGGGTGCGTAGATTCGGACTCATTGGTTGTAGGTATGAGCTTGCCTTTCCGTCAGCTTCGTCCTCCTGCTGTCGTGGTGGAGAGAAACAACAGCAGCAGCAGCCGACCACACTCCAAATGTCAAGTTTTGCAGAGGCTTTGGATTGTGCAGCAAAGCAGCCCGGCTAGGTCCAGCTGAGTGGCTTATCCATTTTAATCACAGTGCTCGCTTCCCCGTTGGACCCCTGACCTCAACAGAGTACGGTTATTTTTATCCCAAAACATACAATGGGATGTATGGATGTATGTAAAGTGGACGGACGGCTCGTTGTGCTGCTTCAGACGGAGGACTTGTCGGAGAACTCTCGGGCCTCGGGCTGCCTTCCCATAAAAGTGTTCACACTTAGTTTAATTTTGTGTTAAAGAGAGCAGTGTTGTGGGATCGGTGTTGGCAGACACCTTGACTTGAAGTATTGGAGTCAGTATTGAGAGAGAAAAAGTCGACCTGACCATCCCTATTTGCTGCAACACACCGTATTCTGTCTTCCTGTCTCTCTCTCTCTCTCTTCACGCCATCCAAAGGGCAGGTCATACTTTTCTTCTTATCCTCCTTCCATTTGCCCCCCAAACAATCTCCAGACAAATACGAGCACACGTTGCCCTTTTCGCAGCTGTACAGTGCTGTTTTTTTCCCACCCCCCTCCTGCCCCGTAGCCATCCACTCGGCACTACAGGCTGGACTACATGCACACCTCATTCCCCTCCTGCCACCCCAACACTTTCTCACTTCTGCCCTCTAACCATCTGACAATTATTTTTCACCAAGCTGACCTCTCATCAGCGGTATACAACTCCCTGTCTCTCATCTGGCTGCCCTTTACTTATTTTCGTTGAGGCGTACACGGGCAGCTGGAAAAAACAAACCAAAAAAAAAAAGAGAAAGAAACAATCTCGGCATGTATTCACGCTCTCCTTCCATCTCTGTCCGCCGTCTCTCTCCTCGTCAGGCTTCTCACCTCTGCCTCGCTTAGCTCTCTGATCTGAAGTCGTTTGTCTGTGACCGAGCCCTCGGCGTCGCTGCTTGTCCTGACCTTTCTCTGCCCCTGATAGCAGCATTACTTTAAATATTCCTTCTACATGTACAGAGAGCCGTTTCCTTCCTCTCCCCGCTCCTGCTCTTCCTGCCTAATCCCATCTTTAAAAAAAATAAAATAAAATCCGCGGCACAATACGCACAACACGCCACCGTCCCTCCTACGTGGCTCCAGATACATGCTAGGACTGTAGAGAGGAGAGAGGACAGCGGGGATGTTGTTTAGACACATCCATTTGATATCTGAGACCACAGAGCAGAAATCTGATGCTGCAGGCGCGTTGCAGCTCCAAAACATGTCGTCAGAAAACAACAAATCTGAGAATGTGTGCTGCGGGGTTGGAGCGTGGACACTGAAAGGCCATCACAACACGGAGCAGCACATGACTGACACCAGGCACATCCACACACTGATGTATGCAGATGGGAAATAATCCTCATGTATAGCGAACATGCAGCCGCACACAGTGGCAGGAAAATAGAGCTTCACCACCACCGGCTTTTCTTTTCTTTTCTTTCTTTTTTTTTTTTTTTTACTAAATTTAATAAATGCAGACAGCTTTTTGTGAAATTGTTTTCTACTTAAACAAACAGCCCCTCAGTCACAAATTACAAACAAAAATGAGATCGGGTCTCTTCTCAATTCATTTCACATCACAAGGGGAATATGCAAATATGGTCGGGGGTGTGGGGGGCAAGTAGGAAAGGGGGAAATTGGATTAAAGACAGCGTGAGGCGAGATGCTGACAATGAGACAGGAAGAGAGACGAAGGCGGAAGAGAGAGTGCAGGAGAAGGTTCCCTGGAAAAATAAAAAATCAAGCCGGCTGAGGAGAGGTGATTACCACAAACTGAATGCCACCCTGCCCACAGACACCTCGCGGAGAGGAGGGAGAAACCACTCCGATATCCCCCACTTCAGCTCACACAGGACTGCACCACTTGTTCAATACTTCTCCCAACCCGTCAGATACCATTAACAGTTTCCTACTCGGGCGCAAAGGAAGCGATTCTTCGGGTGGGACAACCAGAAGCAAAAAATTCCCCACCACAAATCCAAAGTGACGTCCTCTGTGGGCCAGCGAAAATCCTTTAGAGGAAGAGCTGCAGAGATCCCTCACTGCCTCTCCTCAAAACAACACCATATAACCCGTTTCTGTGAGTCATGAGTCATGGCCTACTTCCATTGCTTTTACCTTTTCTCTTTTTTTCCTCTCATGCTGCTGGTTTGATACACAGCGGCTATGTCACAAAAATATCAGTGTTTTCTCGAGGGATTTTTGGTGTACTGAAGTTTAGAAGGTGAATATTTCTCCAGTATTAGCCGGGGGATTGTCAAGGAGAACGGAGGAGTGCTTTCATCGGGCCCGGAGCGAGAACAAACTTCTTAAATAAACAAGGTGGTACTACGGTGCTAAATCTGATGCATCGCTGTGGGAGGAGGTTTGTCAGGAGGTCTTGAAATCCCGTCTCTGTGCGTTCAGTCAGTCCTGATTAAAGCCTCTCTGTAATGTAATGACCCCTAAATGCATCTACGTCGACTCCAAACCGTCTGATGAGACGACGCAATTTCTGCTCATGAAGTTAAAGAAAGTTTTAGGATAATTGCAAGAAAAGAAATGATGTGAAAATGTTTGTTTTGCTTTAGCAAAGAGAAAGTAATTCCTTACTTTGGCTGCGTAATGAAAAACTAAGTGGTGTAATGAATCAGAGCGCTGCGATGGCGATGTACAATATCAGGATATTAGCTCACAGGGATGAACTGGGCCAAACTGGTTAAAGGATGGAAGAAGTCAGATGTGACAACGTGGTGCGTGATTGCATTAACGGAGCAAATTACTGCAGAAATCAATCGCAATGATGTCTAATTATATGAGACGTGGATAGCAGCAGCAGCATATAGCAGAGTTATGGTAAATTATTTTAATCGTATTCATAACAATGAGAAACAACAGCATTGGGTGTGTGGAGGTCTGTATATCTTCCTGGATGCCAAACTGAGGCCCAGTTCTCTGCCCCGGTACTGAAACATATTGATGAGCTACAACACGGTTCTATAATTAAAACACAGTTCAATATATTCAGCAGATAGGATGGAAAAATGTTAAATATTGAATCCGACGAGCGAGCGGGCCGATAATCAGTCAGTCGCTGGTGTTTAACCGAAACTCCTCCGTTGCTCCACTCAGCCATGTTTCAGCACTGACTCATCGTCCTGAAGCTCCCATATGGTCCCACAATCTATTTTTATTTGAGGTGTAAAGTAAAAGCTGCCACCACATGAAGATGTTTACTTCTGCCCTTCCTCCAGCTTTACAAACCAGTGAGGATGCCGGTCGCTGTCTGTGTGTGATCCTTCCCCGTCGCTGCCAGCTGCTTCCAGGTGAAGCATTCACAAAGAGCACCTGCCTCCAGATTTACTCACAAAGCTCACCAAATGTTCTGCTGTTGGCTGCAAGAGTGAACCCAACAGTCTCCCTGCACTGCCATCACCTGACAAACTGAAGACTCACTCCATCGTTTTTATTTTAATGTCACCATGACAACAGAAGCCTTGATGTGTCTGCAGCTAATGTGGCTAACGCGACTGTTAGCTTAGATCGTATGCAGACAAGTCAGAGCTCTGTGGAAACTGGAATACCACAGGACTGCCAGAGCTGGTGGGAACTTAGAGGCAGTTTAAATCAAAGACAGGACGGGTTAGAAACCTGAGCTCAGCCGGCGTTTACATCAATCTGCTTCTCTCTGTGCTCACATGAAGTCCGTTGTGATGCAGCTGAACTCCCATAAAGCTCGTCCATCCATGTCCTTTTCTGTTTTTGTTGTCAGATAACAGAACCGAACACGTTAACGGGCAGGAACCACAGAGTTGTCCCACAAAGTCTGGAGGTAAAAGCAGCATCTGTTCTGTACATTCATGTGAAGTCATCCCTCAGCGAGAAGGTAGAAGTTCATTCATGTCACCTGTCTGTCTTTACATCGTCGCTGTACAGACAGACAGAGTCTCCTTTCTCAGCTGCATTTAAAGACACTGAAAAGGTCCTTTTCAGATCGAGCCAGAACCACAAGTTCTGGTGAAATGAACCGTCTTTGCAAAGTGGACATGACAGACTTTCATTAGTTTCCTGAATATGAGAGTTTTAGTTTAAAATGCAGCACATTGGCCGTGACGCCCTCTATCTGTAGTCACCACTCCGTCTTCTCCGGCAGCGTCCCGCCCACAGCATTATCGGACTTATTACCAGCAATAGCCTGTCAACACCCACAGATGAATGCTGAGAAGTTCTCCTTTAATTAAACACCTGAAAACACAACAAAGGCATTTCTCTCTGTTCTGAACCGGAGCTTGTGTTCTTCTACATTTTGACACCAAGAGTTTAATTTTCACAGCAAATGCACATCAGTTGTGAATATCGATTATCTGTCGCCCTTATTGCTGATAATCAGAAGGCGTCAGTCGACCGCTGGTGAGCTCTCTCTCAGGAAAGTGAAAATGGACCCCATACGGAGAGTAATCCAGAGCTGCTGTTCCTCGGCGCTCTCATCTGCAGCGTGCCAGAATAATTTATCGGAGATATCTAACTGTCAAACCCGACTTTTTAATCTCCATTGGAACAGCACTAATAACAGCTCTTGTGATGGCTGCAGTCATAACACTGTGCCCACAGAAAGCGTATTAACATAAGAAAGCCTCGTACCAGTGTGATTAGCATTTCATGCCCACATTAACAAGTTAATGAACGCACTCACTATACGTTTAGTAAATCTGCCTCCACCGCTTAATAAGTGTTCTTTCCTTTTCCCCACATAGGCTGAAACCTGTGTGTTCCTGGAATAATGCAGGAGAGCAAACATCAGGCTGGAGCTCCCAAACAGAAAACTCATCACACACGTCTAAATGCTCCAGCAGAGGCAGAACATGGCGGGAACGCTAACAGAAGCTGCCATAAAACCGTGGAAGCAGCAGGACCAGAGGCTGGACGTCTTCATGATCCGTGTTGGAATGAAAGCGACGGCATGCACACGTTGAGGACCAGATGAAACAAAGTGGGACCTTTGCAGTGACGCTGCAGAGAACTCCTTGTACCATTGCAAAGGCACAGGCCGAACTTCACCGCCGTGGCTGCCTCTGAGAAACAGTCTCAGCTCTGGGATCGGTTCCTGAAGCCATGTTTTTTTCATGCCGCTGCACTGGTTTGTGTTCCAGTGTACCAATTATTTTGTCCAGCCCATGTTTGTGAATACGTCCGTCAATGTTTTTAAGGTTAGCGGCCGATGCTGCTGACTGGAATGTTGTTTGAACTGTTCTAAAGGCTGCTGCCTGACTGCGCTTTCTGTTTGACATTCAGCAGGTGACTGTCAGCACACGGACAGCTCTGTGCTACAGAGAGTTCACCGCAGTGAAATAAGTCGAGATGATGCAACACACGGGACCTCATTAAAGCCGCTGTTATCGTACCTGGGGTCAGGTTTCATATGACCATGCAGCCTCACACTTGCATGCAAACAAACACCGACAAAGACAGAGGCGCGCACACAAAGCATCGACTCTTCCTCCCTCTGATGTGCCCGTCAGCTGACTCCTTTGTAAATGAGCCATGGTGCAAATTTATTGCAACATCCAAGCGAGCCCACATGCGGAATCACATGGGAGATTAGATGAAACCTCTAAAAATAATTAAGAAACACAGCAAAAAAATGGACTCATTCTATCAGAGAGACGTGTACGCAAGGATTGGGAGCGAGACAAGCAGAAGAAAGGCCTGTCCTCCCAGACGCCCGTCAGGATTCTGTCTGGAAAGCTGTAGTCGCAGGATAAAGGACATGCCGTGCCTTTGATCAGGAGAGGAGAGTTTTGCAGGTGAGAGAGGTAAAATGGAGGAAGGTATCTGAATATCTGTCAGACTAGAGCGGCTGAATTCTGTTCCGCATCTATGAAGGAGAAGGGGAGGAAAAAGAAAAGGAACACCTCAGATTTCTGACTATTTTTGCTCTCTCTCTGAAAACCTCCAGACACCCTTTTGCAAGAATGTGTCCCAATCAGGCATGCAATTACAATCTAGAGCATGCTGTGCAATGTAGCAGCAGCAGGCAATTCAAATGAAAACAGTGCACACTGTTTCCTGCACACCGTGAGGCTCAATTACAAAGCAAATCATTTTGATTCCCTGTTTTTTTGTCTTCCTTGCTTTTAAACTTGAAGTGGAACTTTTGCAGGAAGCAACAAACAAAGCAAAACCTTGAATATCTGCCACGTTTCACCTTTCCCTCCAAGTGAGCGAGAGGCTTCCTGACTGTGGCAGTGCTACTTCAAAATCCCTGAGTGAATGAGAGGAGGATTAGAGGGGTAATGCCAGTAGATGAGAGAGAGAGAGGGTCGCAGTGGTTTGCCTCTCTGCAAGGATTAGCTCTGAAAACAACTTCACAGTCCCAAACTACGTCAATCAAGGACGTAACTCCAACCAGTCGCATAAAATTCAAAACTCATCTCCTGCTCCGTGCTACAAATGAGCTCCGACTGTCCAAACAATCATCTGAATATTTTTTGCATTTCAGAATAAATTGGACAAATATCAGAGAGCGCTGGGGGTATCTCCGGGCTGCATGTGCCCTTACTGTGGGGCATATATTTCAGGTATGCGGATGGATAAGGAGGCACACCTGTGGAATGAGCCTGCAGCTACACTGGCTGGATGTGATGGAGGCCTGCTGGGGGGTGGGGGTGGTGGGGGTCCACTGGTGAAGGGTGAGGTGTCCAGATGGTGGTTTTACATGTAATGTGCAGCCTTCCATTAGAGGAGGGCATCACGACCAGCACAATGCAAATAATTACTGGGTAAGAGGAATGGGGGAGGGAGGGGGGAGGGTATGGGGGAGGCTGGGCCCTTAAGTGCGGATTAATGGAGGAATTTTCTACACACCTCGTTTATCCTGAATCTTAACAGTGAGCTCCACGAACGGCTCTGCCTCCCTGTCCAGCCTCCGGGCGATGGTGATATCTCCAGTGTCGCGGCCCACGGTCACCGGGGAGCTGTCTGACTCCGGGTACAGCAGCTCATAGCCGGCTGACTGGAACCTGGTGGGAGTCAGGCTCGTTATGACCGAGCCGATGCCGGCGTCTTCAGACACGTTGAGGGAAACCACTGTGCCAGGGTCAAGTAACGCCCGCGGCGCGCGTCCTGCCCGCGCTGACCCCCCCAGCTCAGCAGGACGCGTCGCCCAGCGCTGTGGAGCGATGGTCACCAACACAGACCTGCTGGTCAGGGGGGGCCACCCGTGGTCTCTGGCGTACACATAGAACGTGACCTGAGACGGGAGCCCCAGGATGGAGTCGACCAGCAAAACTTCGCCTGTTTTCGGGACCACATAGAAGCTGCCGTTCCTGGGGCTGGAGATGTACGTCAACTCTGCGTTCTTCCCGCTGTCTGCGTCGACAGCCTCCAGCCTGTAAACTACGCTGCGAAGAGCGGTGGTGTCATCTAAACTTATGTGGACGCTGTCTGCACTGCGAAAAGTCGGCTCGTGATCGTTGGTATCCAAAACGTCCACTTTGACCGACGCAGCCTCGGAGAGCACCGACTCCCGGGCGCAGGTCTGGCAGCACAGACCGATGCTCAGCAGGTATTCTGAGCGAGCCTCTCGGTCTAAAACCCTGGAAGTTTTCAGCAATATATTTCCCCGTTTGTGGTGGGCGAAGGCGCGGAAATCTTCGCTGCCATTTCCATACAGTTTGAAGTGCATCCCGGAGACCGGGCACCATTTTTCCGCGTTGATGCGCCTCACCGGAATGCTCAGTCCGTTGACTTTAGAAGCCGCTGGTGAGTTCTCAAAAACATGCCCGTGAAAGAAAGCTGGTCGCTCCTGTGCTTGGTATCCAGCAGCCGGCGTCACAAGGCAGCATAACAGAACCCCCCAGATCATGTTGGTGGCAAGTTATGTACCTCCAAGCGACTCAGGGGAGGAGGGTCAAAAATCATTAAAACAGGAAGGAGAGACACTGGAGCAACGTTTCCTTCATAGTTTTCCGCGGCGCGGTCCTTCCAGGAGAGCCCTGTGAACTTTGAGCTTTCTCATCCTGGGAGATCCTCTCTGGGCTCCATGCAGCTCGGCGGCGCGCAGCCCGTCCACTGCGCTGCAGGCAGTTTGTGGTGCTCGTAGCCAGCGTTCAGCACCACAGCTCCGGACAGCGCCAAGCGCGGGGGCGTGGCGGCGCACGGGGACGGAGCTCCTCGGTGAACCCCACCCTGCGATGGTCAGGAGAGCCTCTGCCTCAGACCTCTTCACGGCGACTGAGCCTGTGCGCACGCAGCGTGTGACACATCAGCCAGCTCTGAGCGCGCAGGGCTGCTGATGGGAGGAAAACCGCTCGTTCCTTCTGCAGCCAGAGAGCCGCCGAAATGTTCATTCTCCCATCTGGATCCGACCAATACGGACTCAGTAGAGTGTCCACGCAGTCAGAGAGAGGTGCCTTGCTCAAGAGCCCTTCTGCGTTAGTTGCTGCAGGAGGAATTACTCATGTCGTCTCTGAGGAGCTGAACCTGCAGTTCACGAGTCTTGTGTGAACTTCAGGTTTCTATCCTGCTTTGCATTTGTGACATCACACGTTCACACAGTCACACGTTTCATTTATAGCTTAAAGAAGCTGCAAAAAAAAATAAAAAATCCTGCAAAATGCATCAATATAAATGCAAATGGTGGATGCGAGGCTGTTAAACTGTGTAAACACGATGATTTAAGGCTGAGCAGCTCCATACGTCTTTGCAGCCAGTGTTATATGCAACAGCAGAGTTCAAATTAACACTGTCACCCTGATTGCTCCTGCCTTCCCTTCCCACTCTGCCAGCGTGCCAAGCACCCAGAGCACTCTTAACCTAATCTGTAGGTGGCTGCTGCTAATTCCCACAGACTCACCACTTCCAATTCCCCTCATCTCTCCGCATGTGACAAGTCTGGAGACTAAATATTACATGGACCGAAGGAGCTTTGAATTGTCAGAGAGATAAGGAAATAATGGGCTAAAGGGCACGCTCCTTTGAGTTTGTCTCTCATGTCATGTCAGGCTTTTTCCTTGAGCTGTACGTGGATCAATATTCATATGCATCGGGGTGTGATGTTGTGCTTGATAAGTAACTCAAAGCCATGCAGTGTTCCTCTGCTCATACATACTGTAGGCCCAATCTGTATTCAGTCTGAGGATTCATCAGAGCTCCCGCTGAAAGATTCTTATCAATTTGAAACCACAATCCATCACTGCAATTTTAGCCAAATCCACTCTGTGCAGTAAACTGTTCTTTTCAGGCAATAACTCTGGTAACTGGCAGCGAGCCTCCAGACAATTCGGAATCACAGCCTGCAGCTGGAGCACACAGCTCATATTGGTTGATGGTTGTATTCTTTTATGTGGCACAAGCTCTGGGCCGTGTCACCAGGACACATGAGCTGTCCCGCGCTCGCTGGTGTTTTTTACAGGCTCTGACCCGAGGAGAGGAAAGCATTTCAAAAATACGTCCAGCAAAATAACCTCAGACCATCGTGTGACAGAAAGCCAATTGACGGGGAGTGACCTTGTGCAGCAGCGCTGGCGTTTCCACCTACTGTAAGGAGGAAGTGTGCTATCAGAACCAGACCCTGCCTGCTCCATTCTGCTCGCTAACTTTTCTTTGAACTTCCTAAGTGCTTCATGAATGCAAATCAAATCCTGCCTTTTATCATGTTGTCTCACATGGCGAAATTCACCGTGACTGCCAGCATAGGAGATAGCTGTGGCGAAGGCTAATTCAATCACAGGGCCGGGCCAGAGTGTGAGCGATAGTTTACTTGAGGGTTGCAGCAGTTATCTGGCGAGATGAAACCCCAACATACACCACACAGAAACAACAAAGCTGTAATGAATTCAAAAAAGGAGGGGGAGAAAAAAATCATGAAACGGCCTCATCATCCCTCTTCTCCAACAGATAACTGAGAGCTGCAGGGCATTAAAGGGAAAAAATCACAGCAAAGAAAGCAGCCAGCGAACATTAGAAAGCTTCATGCTTACTTAATGAATAATTGACCAAATCCATTCCCTTCACTCAAAAAGAGGCAGATGGAGCTTCTGAAGGCAAAGGTTGTAGCCTTCCAGCATTTAAAGGAGCCTACCTTTGCTTCTCTGCTCCTCAGAGAGCGAGGATGACGGGACTGGAAAGCAGCAAAGTGGCTCCATAATGTCACTTGTATGTTCTGTAAGTTGCAGGTTGTCTTAATATTCTTCCTGGAAAAGTGGGCGAAGAAAGAGGAAATGGTGGGAGGGAGTGTTCAGAGGCAGCTGATGCCACAGAACAAGCAGAGACTCAAAGAGTCGCAGAACTGGAGTGTTCAGCACAAGCCAATGACATAATTGTCTGAAACAGGCAGGTTTATCAAAGAGTGACAGCACAATTAAAATGGATGACTCAGCATCCGGCACTCTGGTTTGCTATTCATCGGTGAACGTTTATGGAAAACCCTGAGAGACATGTTCACTTGGAAGAAGCTGCAAAGAGCCTGTTCTGGAAACATCATGACACCCGGCAGCAGCAGCAGCAGCAGCAGCAGCTCATGGTGCTGTACGCTGAGCCCTCGGTGCATTTTGCCTCATCGCAACCTGAAGGCGAAAAGCAGTTAAAGGAGTTGGATAAATATAAAGACATTTCCCTCGTGTATTAGGTACGGCTAATTAGATTTGATCTGTGAGCCCCTGAAGGCTCCTACCACCTACTGTAGTATTTGAGCTGTGCCGTAGAACCCGTAACTGTTTATTAATAGAGATATTAATTATGGAGCAACGTGTGCAGCCAGGTTGAGACTGTACCGTCGCTGCTGATGATATCGCAGCGGAGCTATCGTCAGGTTTCTGAAAATGTCAGGAAAAAAACGAGCAACAAAACCAAAGCATCTCATTACAGAGCGTCTGTTTAGCCTGTTTCCTTAGAAATGCCATGCCCGGTACAAGCTGACGTTTCTTCACTGGAAGACTCAATAAGTTTAATAAAACGAGAGCAGCAGCAGCAGCAGGCACTGTGAAGGGAAAGAGAAAAGCCCAAAATAATTTCATGATTAATGCATGCCTTGTTGTTCTGATAGAAACAAAACGTGCAACTTCAGGGCCACATTTTCGCCTGAGAAGTGCTGTGTTCTTTATTTTTATATCTATAGCCTGATGAGCGCAGCCCGGGGTTGCCTCACTGATTAGCACACTAAGAAACGATCATTGATTTGAACAGTATCTCCTTACGGCCCCCGAACAAATCACGACTTTCCTATTAGCACATTAAAAGATCTCTCGCATCATCAAAAGACACAGGAGATAGTCGATGAAAAAATAAAGGAAGATGAAAATTAGCGCGGCTCAATCGTCCCTCGCTCTGCCTGTAACGAAGCTCACAAAGAGGAAGTGCTGATGTTCTCTTTGAAACACAGTTTAGACAGCGAGAACATTACCTCAGATTGCACAATGAAACTCCTCGTTTCTGTTTCTCAGTTAATTATCCCAGCAAGCCCCAGCCATTAGGTTGGTTTCCATTACTCGTCCGGTTCAAGGCGATGAACTAATGGTGTAAATTCAATAACGTGCTATTTATGAAGCTGAGAGGATTATGAGGGACCCATTGGGGAGAGAGAATATGAAAAACACCGAAGGCTTCCCGAGCAGACTGCACTAATCATTTTCTTGAGACACGGTGGTCCGACAGCATCCTCTATATGATTTACAAATTGGACCAAAAACAAAGACTCTCCCACCCCTCATTATCCATGCTTAGGCTGCTGGATCCAGCTCTCTGATCTCCCTTCTCTGGTGCTACTCAGACATTCATTTTTCTTTACAACTAAGAACAGTAGGCAATTTGAGGGTGGGTGAGGAGGGGGTTAGCAGGATGGCCATAATGCATCCCCTTTAGCCGGGCTGGGTGTGTGTTGCACCGTCCGGCCCGTTGAAACACAACAAATCATCGACTGACTTACAGAAGACTGTCAGTGATGACTCAGATTAAAGCAGATCCGTTCCTCTCCTCTCGATAACACATTCCTGCAGCCTCGTTTCTCCACTTCTTCAAATCCTATGAACTGTATTGTTCTTTTTTTCCTTCCAAGGGTACACTGTTAAGTGGCCTCTTAACCGGGCTTGGTGCTCATACATCATACAGCAGCGCCGTCCAGAACAGGTTTCTTATCCAGGAAAAGGGCTCTGCGTTCATCATCACTGCTGTCCAGGGGGGAATAACTTCATACAGTCAGTCTAGCAGCTGTTTTCCAGCAGGACCAATCTTTTAATAAATAATGAGAGGGACTTTCAGCAGCTCCCAGGAACATAAATTTCACATACCCCTGAGTTTGTTTTACAGCACGGGCTATAAGCTAACAAATAACGGCCAGAATGAATTTGTGCTTTTATTCTGCGTGCACAATGGCCTATATTTACCTGAGGATATCACCTCCAAACAGCCTCTGTGAGCTACATTTCGCTCGAGGTTATAAAGTACAGTTTGGCTATTTTGGTTCAAAAATATGCCAACAGACTTGTTGTCACCGTTTTGTGGGTTTGCATATGAATGATGTTGGTGCTGGACGCGGTAAAACGTCCTCTCCTGGCCCGGTCCATCTCTATCCTATTAACTAACCATCCTTCCAGCCTGCCAAATATCTTCAGCGAGGCGGTAATGTCAACAGATTCCCTCCATTACTGCTCATTTTTGAGGCCACAGCCTGAGCTCAGTGGCAGTGGAGGGTCTCTGGCGACCCCATCTGGCTCTGTGGTGAACTGCAGGGTTGGAAACAGTCCTGCTCTAAAACCACAAGAAAAAATTAAAGC
>NW_007578438.1:183311-200811 GCF_000690725.1 Stegastes partitus
GAGCAGTTCCAATAGGGTCTTCGCACCCTTTTGGGTGCTCGGACCCTAAATACTGACACTGCATTAAAAAGCTAAAGATCTGGAGGTAAAATGATAAAAGGAGGACAGGTTAAAAAAAATAAAATAGTTAAATTACATGAATATATGCAGTCATCACTACTGCGCCACATTTCAGCAGCTAAACGCTAACGATGGTTTGAAGCAGTCAGAACACCGACTCCTTCTGTTTTCATAGGACATGACGTCTGACAAAAACAAACGGAGCCATTCAACAGTAAAAAGCTGTTTAATTGCAGAATATATTGACAGTACAGTACAGCAATAAAAACACTGCCATATTGCTTCTATTTGTACATGACTTACACAGCTGCTGGTCAGCTTATGAGTGGAAACAGTAATACGGTACGTGTACAGTAACGGTGAGGAAACACCACATACAGACGGCTCTCAGGCGCCCATCACGTCCACAGACAGGCGGCCAGTTCATCAAAAAAAAAAAGCACAATATTATAATAATAATAATAATAATAAGAGCAAGAACAAAGAGACAGAGCATCCGATCACTGGGTCTACACTGGGACAAACTGGGCTCAAACGACTGGTCACACAGGGAGCAGAGGCGCACAGCCACCAAGCCCACAAACAAAACCAAAGAAGAGTAAAAACCAAAAAAATATGGATTACTTTGTACGTACGCAATACATACATGACATGAAACGACCTGACATGGTCCGTGTGTCTCATCACGCTGTCCACTGGCCTTCGTTCTCCTCTGACGCCTCGCTTCATCACAACAGCTTCAGTTTGTAAATCAGGGCACCACAAGCCGCTTCTTCACCGCCGCTCTTCTCCCTCGACTACCGGATGAACCTGGGCGCCGACCGGTCATCGGTGACAGTCTTGCGGAGCTTCACCCCCCGGCGTATAGAAACCAGCATGTCCACGTCGTCCGGCGCCGCAGAGGACGGCTCCTGGGCGGCAAACTGAGCCGGATCCCCTGGCAGCGAGCTGGGGAAGGGGAACTGACCCTCACCCAGGGCGTGGGCGCTGGCTGCCAGCTCCCCTATCTTCTCCACCAGGCTGTGGCGGTTGGCAGCGAGCAGAGGATCCTCCTCAGACCCGTGGGCGGCCATGCCGGGGGCCTGCTGGGCGTAAGCAGTCCGGTCCGCCCCTCCTCTGCCGCAGCCCCAGGTTGTGTCAGGAAGACTCATTCGCTTTGGAGACGCCCTCATGTAGTCGCTGGCAGACGGGTCATCGCCGTACAGAAACTCCTCGCTGCCCGCGCGGTGATGCTGGGACGGGCTGGCGTACCCCGGAGAGTCTGGCACGGTGGGAGTCTTAACAGGCACGATGGGGGGCCGGATGGGAATGGGGCCAGATGTCGATGGCGTGCGCCTCACGCTAGTTTTGGAGGATGGCGTCCGGCGAATAGTGGCGGTCCCTGAGGCGATAGCTCCAGAGCTGCTTCCCGCGGCGCCGTTTGGAGTCCCCTGCAGGCTTTTACCTGCAGGCAGACCTGCTGTGCTAGCAGGCCTCTTGGTCTGGATCATGCGGCGGTAGCTCTGAGCGATGTTACTGTGGCGTGGAATGGTGGAGGACTTGTCAAAGTCTGCCTGCCCTTCACCGTCTGCATCCCCGTTGAGAGAGTAGCACTCGTAGTCAGAACCTGGAGGTGACAGTCAGGGATGAGTATCTACTGTTCTCACTGAAGGACAACAGAAGAGTTAATGTGCAGCTGCTCCAGCACATAATAAATTACAGCAACCACATGGACAGTCAAGGCGATGAGCGCCGCGCTCGTCACATCACAGCTCCACACACTCACTGGAAGGAAACACCAGAACCTAAGTGCTGCACGGGTGTTTTCATCATGAAGGGCCTGCTTTCAGGTGAGCGGTACCTTGAGACGGGATGGTGTCCTCGGAGCAGGACAGGGTGTTGGTCTGGGAGCTGTAGCCGCTGGAGTACTGCAGAGAGTCTCTGCTGCTCTTCTGCTGCTCCATGCTCAAGCCTCGGGTCAGAACCATGGCTAGAGTACTGGCTGCTGGAGAGAGGGGCTCGCCATGCTGAAGCACACACACACACACGCAGACAGGAAGTACATACAGATTAGCACACATTTACATATGCGATTCACCACACTAGAACTCCCAAGACACACATTTACACACTGACATGAACATTTCTCGCTCCCTGAGGACTCGGTACCTTGGCTGTAATGGTTCCTGGGCCACTTCTCGGCCTGTGCGGATCATCTGGTTGCATCCCAGAGTATCCCTGCGGACTGGGCGGAGCCTCCAGTTCTCTCATCTTATCCACAGACCCCCTCCTACGGTGCAGAGTGCTCGCCAACGAAGGCTCATAGGAGCTTGATTTGGCCCAATCCTGCAGCAGCAGATGGAACAATGAAATTGTCTTCCAACTGTGTGTGTCCAGTGTTCGCCACCCGACAGTCGTACAGTCAGTTAAACATGGAAGCTGCTGGTTTGGCTCGTGAGCTGGTTAGAAGCATGGTAGATCTGGGCAGGCTACAGGAGGCTATGTCAGCGTGGTTAAATAATACAGCCATCCAGTGAAGATTGGGAAAACTGAGCAACAGCGACATGGTGACCGTGAGGTTAATCAAACAGAACACAATGTCCATGACAGCAATAAAAACAACACAGGAAGCAAAGAAGCAACAAAGCTTTAAAAAAGAGAGAGAACCCAAAACTGAAATGTGCAAATGAAAACAAACCTTCCAGCTAGGAACCTTTGATGTGGGTGAGGGAGTGTTGGATCCAGGGGAGTGGTTAAATGTGGGGGACGCAGGAAGTATGACAGACAGAGGCCTGATGGTGCCAGTGTGAGAGAAAGCAGGGCGGAAGGTACCGAAGGATGAGCATGAGCCAAACTGCGGAATGGACAGACAAGTCTGAGTCAGAGCGTGAAACCACAGCGAGGCCGTCACCACCGGCCCAACAGCCTCTTAAAGCTCAGGGAACAATGAGATGCACATCGGTGTGTAACTATGCATGTGTGCAGGTGTGTGTCCAGCAGAGCACAGTAGATGGTAACAGATTCATGCAGTACTAACCGCTGTAGGAGAGCTGCACTCGCTGACAGATTGGCAGGTTTCTGAGGCCTCAGAGGAGGCTGAGCTTGTTGATTTCTGGGAAAGGGAAGATGGAGTAAAGAAGAGCGGAGTTGAAGAGGAGATGGGGAGAAAGAGGCAGGTGTGAGAGATGCACAGGATAAGGGTGAGAACTTGGAGAAGAGTGTTGATGAGCTGTAGAAAGAGGGAATCTTTTCTTCCTCTCTGAGGGGATCTATGGACTATAGCCCAGATCGAAAATATGGTAGCTGTAAGATCATTTATTCAGAGACAGAACATTGCATCAGCTGGTGTGCTGCTGAGTCTGTTCTGTACGCTGCAATCTGTTCAGAGCGTGAGAGTGTGAATCACTTTATCAGTCCAGTGGGATAAAAACTCCACATTTGCAACCGATAAAGCTGTATTGCAGCAAAAATGAGAAGCTTCGGTCTGACTGATCAAACTCTGGCTGAGGCTGTGGCTTCATATGTTAAAGGCAAACATGACAGGAACAGATTAGAGGCACCAAATGGAGAATGACTGTTGTTATGCAGAGAGAATTACTGTCGCTATACTCTGACAAAAGCAGCAGCAGTGCTGTTGTTGCTGCGTCCTCCTGCCTCGCAGCATCAGCGCCTCAGACATCTCCAGAGATAACAAGTCTGCTTTGTCCCTTTGATTGTTCTCACAGTGAAAAATTCCTCCTCTCCTCCTGATAAAAGCGTACTCTTAAGACTGTGTCTGCGCTGCTACCTGGCTGGTGATGTCAGAGGGCATGGGCGACGGAGGCTTGGAATGGGTGTTGGCGTCCTGGGAGACGAAGCCCGAGTCGTGGGAGGAGACGCTGCTGAGCCGGTGGGCGCCTGCCGAGGGCATCTGGAGGAGACTGTTGACAGGATATCAAATCAGTGGAACATTCTAATTTTGGTGCATCAAAGAGCATTAAAAAGTTCTCCCGCCTTTGATTCTTCCTTTCCTATTAGCATTAACAGCTGTCTTTGTGGCTTTTTGTCTCCCGCTCAGTCGTCCTCGCTCAGCGCTGCTTCTCTTTGTCACCCACTCAGTTTGAAATGTGCAACTTATGCTTCTCACCTTCCCTCTGTACTCCTCACCCACACCTCCTCCTTCCTCTCTCCCCCTGGAATATATCTCAAGTTATTATTTCTCATTTGTCTTTGTTCTCTCGGATGAAGCTTATGGAGGGAACGCCAAATTAAATATGGCAACTTAAACAACCATAAAAGATTTAGACCTGGGGACGTCCTTCAGTCCTTCTCTTTCACCTCTGTGCCTCGTTCACAAGCTTCTCTCACATCTCACCATCAGAACCTTTGTCTTTTGATCACATTGTGTTATTTCATTATACAGCAGTTGCTCCAGTAAAACCCTAAAACAGCTGGCGTCTGGGAGATGAAGCATTTTGTCGCCTGCTCTTATTTCAACCTGAAAGCATCACGCTCACTTGTTTTAACACTGAGGTAAGTTCTAGATCACAGTCACACACATGATCAGCGGCTGCACGGTGAGTAAAAATAAAACAGGAAAATAAGACGTGGGTATGAACACAACACCCAAAGCAGGTCGCTGTGACAACGGTTCACATCCCTTCAGCTCACCTCTACAGAGACCGACCTGTCTCCTCACCTGCGACGCCACATCCATACATAACGGCTAACCTATCAGCATTAGCCTCCTGAGTGTGTGGATTTTGGTTCTTGTGTAGGCTCATGGCTTCCAGGCTGTGAGGTTTGACAGCTTTGGACCTAATCTGGCTGTAAGAAGCTTGAGAACTACAAATCTGCCAGGAGCAAGGCTCAGGAGCTGGAGAGATACGACTGCATGTCGACTGTCGCTGGCAGTCAGGCTGCTGGAGAGGGAACGTCAGCGTCACGTTCATGTATTCACAACCACCTCTGGACGCTTTACTTCTTTGCTGCTGTGTTATTAAGAGGGCTGGAATCAAAGAAGGTTGAGAACAGCTCCAGCATCGACTGAACACATCAACAACACGGCAGACAGGCGGCATCGTGTTCTAGTGCTCAGCTCATGCATCCATGAAACTGCACAAACAATATCATTAAAGGTAATTTATTCCCTTTTTTTTTTGGATATACCTGCACATGCTGCTCTTCCTGGAGCCGGTGCTGCTGGGGGAGGAAGGAGGCGTCTGGTAGGACCAGCTGTAGTCGGAGCCCTTCAGGTCCCGGATCACCTGCAGCAGCACAGAACCAAACGCTGGGTTTACAGTAGCAGCACGCAACAAAAGAGGAAACTGCTTCTACATGTGGTTGGAACAGTAAAGTGGGCATGATCATTCCTGGAATTGCTCGGCAGTTTGTAGAAAGAAAACGGGAGTAAATGGTGTATTTACTGGAGGCTATTTCCAGCTGCGGGCTGATGCACATTTGCTGCTCGAGTGAGTATTTACGGTGGCGAGATGAGGTTTACAAGCCTGTTAATGGCTCCGAAGCTACATTAGCTTTTAGCGTTTTTTGTGAGGAAAACACTGAAACCCGACAGACCTCGCACCTCAGTTGTACGAGAAACATTTGATTGTGATCCGATCTCTGGGGATGTCAGACGCTAAGTGCACCGGCGTCGTTAGGAGGACGACACCTGTTACCTGCTCACTGGCCGGCGGCAGCTTGTGAGGGTCTTCGGTCAGCGAGGTGAGGTCGTCAACAATCGCCTGGAGGTGTGTTATCTCTCCCAGCATGGCGATCTCTACGTTCTGAAAGCCAAACAGGGTGGATCACATTAAACCACGTCACTGACACACAGGTTCTGTCATCCAAGCAGCACGCGGTGTAAACGCTGCTCACCACGACAGGCTGGAGCAGGCTGATGAACGAGCAGTAGCGCCCCCTCTCCTCCAGCAGGGCTCTGCGCACCGCCTGCTTCTCCGTCTCCTCCATCAGCAGGTACAAGTCGCTGACGTCCTGCATGGCACTGTCCAGCTGGGGGCGCAGGTTACCCCGGCCTGGAGGAGGCAACAGCACAGAGGAAGGAAGGAAGGAAGGAAGGAAGGAAGGAAGGAAGGAGGGAGGGAGGGAGGACAGGGGTTGAGTAAATGGAGGAGGAGGAATGAAAACAGATTGAGATTGGAAGGGAGGATTATAATTATGGACGTGACATGAAGTGCAGACAGAGCGAGGAGGAGGGAAAGAGTAAAAAAAAGAGCGATGATTAGAACAAACAGTGATACGGCGCTCTGAGCGAGAGGTCAACGCACCGACTGACATCACACCGGATGGTTTGTGTTGGTGGGAATGAGAGGCCACTAAAACATGCCATCAATTAATGCAGCTGGTGATGGTTGGCAGACGCTGGAATGGATGAGATGAGAACAACAACTACCACGAGCCATCCACAGCAGACCACAGTGAGACTAGCTGACAGAACAATGGAGGAGGAGGAGGATGAGGATGCAACACTCTTTGCTCTGCCAGTCACTTCTCAACACGCTGCAGCACATCTTAGCATTTACGTCTCGAGCAGCTCTGAATGTATGGCCCATCGTCAATCTATAATCAGCGACATCGGTGCGAGCAAATTCCAATTTGTGTCTCGCCATCGTGGTGATTACCGGGATCAAACTCACCGGCAGCACCGTCGTCAGCGAACAGCGCGCCGCGGATTCGTTTGATGTTCAACACGTATCGGCTTAATTAGCTAATCTTTCAGCACACCTGCATTTAATAAGGCACTAATTAACTGAACACTTCCATAAGGATGTGACAGCTTGTCAATTCATAGGTCCTTAAAAACAAACGCTTGCAGCCTTTAGTCATCAGCGCCGAGTTTAGATGTCAGCTCGTGACAAAGACGCCGTTATTACTCAGAGGGATGAGTGACCGTCCTGCGGCGAGTTGTCAAAAAACAACTAGTAATTTAGAAAATGGAGGAGCTGCATTTGGAAGGAGGTCTGGCAGACGATACGAACGCTGAAGACAAGCTGAGAGATGTGCTGCTTCTCCACCGGGCATCCTTCACAGAGGACACACTGACAAGTGGCAGCAGGAGACGCACAGTTACGTAACGAGATCGATAATGAGCAGATTTAGCATGGAGCTGCTCTGATGGCTCCCTGCCACAGTGTCGTGACTCACCGGGACACTTGTGGAGGAAAACAGCAGTTATTAGTGTTCTCAGTGAAGTCTGCTCTGCTCTGACAGGTCAATACGTCTGCTGTGGAGCCCAGTGCACTCACGTCTTACTCCTATTCTCTGGTATCAGGGTGTTTGTGGTTTAACGTTTTGGGAAACAGGTTTTTTATATTGCCAAGAGGTAAATATAACAGAGCATTATCACATATGTGCAGAGGTGGGTTGATCAGGTTCATGTCCTGCTTATCAGAGCAGTTAATTGATAACACTGGGTTACAAAACAAGACTTTTTTGGAGGTGTCGAGGATTTTTTAACTGATTTAGGACATTTGTGCAGCGCTGAATCCAAAAATGACGTCTGGTTTTCTGTATCAGGTCAGGTTTTTATACCAACTCGATGTTAAAAAAGTCGATTTTGCCACTAAATCGATGACATTTTTGATATTAGCAACTGATTTATTTTAGTATTTCTCATATGAAATCAGATTCTAGAGGAAAACATTCATTTTCTAATCCTTTTCATAATCTAAATGATCCACAAGTTGATGAGCGTAAACACTGGTAAAGGTAAATACAAGTAAATTACAGGTTTCATCAAATCAAATGTTGACCTCATTCAGCAAAACCAGCGTGATGTTTGGATTCAGCACGTTGTCCAAAATCAGCTCAGAACACTTTGACACCAAAGTGGGTGTAGAGCAGTGTGATGTGTTGATGTTTGATCTTAAATCTATTTATTACATATATAGGAACAGGTAGTATTGTAATGAATCACAGGGTGATGAGGGGGTGGCACGTAGTAAGTTTATGCTCCTTCCTGAACTCATGTCACTTTTTCACTTGTTTTTTATTTTGTTTTTAATTTACTAAATAAACATTTAATTCGTTCATAAGGTAGCGTTATCACATAATAAATCACATGTCAATCAGTTCATAATCAGTTATTATTATTATTTTAGAGAGAGAAATAAAACTCATCTTCAGGTTTAAACCATCATTTCCAGCTCAGCACGCGTTACATCAGAGGAGTAAAAATCCTCCGGCGCTTATACAGACGGAGCCTCCAGTCTACAGAGTTTTTCTGATAAGTTTAAGAAAAAAATCCATAAGTTATATTTGTTGAACCTTTGGAAACAAGCCAAAGGGAAACTGGAGCTTCTGTGGGATTATAAATGAGCTGTCACTCTTGTGCTGCTCTTTGAGGGAGATGCTGCTGAAGAAACTCTTTCTCCCTGTTGCAGTAGACACAGCTACCTGTCAGGCTTTTATTTTGAAGGTCATATGAGTCATAGCTGTTCTCCATAACACAGCGGTGTGGGCATTTCATACTCTGGCTTCTATGTGGCTTCAGCAAACAGAACCGTGCAGCTCTGCAGGTGCTCGCAGGTAGATTTTGAAATGTTTGAGAAGAACACGGCTACACAAGCTCGGCTAAACGTCTGCTGGCAGCCAGTAATTCAGCTCCCGTACAGACATGAGGGACTGTCAGGCCTCTCATGTACGTGTCATGCAAAGCCAATCAGCACATTTCTCAGAACGTCAAACTGCTGCACCCTGGAACCAAAATGCTAAGAAAAGCGCAGAAGTGTTGTTCTTTGACTGGCAGGTCGATCTAAAGACGGGTTCTGATGCTTGGAACTGGCATGTGAAGTTCTCATTTGGAGCAAAGTACAGCAGACATACCTAGAAGCTCTACAGCCAGGTAAATAGTGCAGTAACAGGCGGGGGGTTGGGGTTGGGAGGAGAGACAGAAGAACAGGCAGGGTTAGCGGATTCAAACTGGGCCGCATCACGACCAGCCCGTACCACCGGCGTGTCTGGAAATAGGAGCTTAATGACATCCAGCAGTGGGGGCTAATGCAAGCACAGCCAGGAGAGAAGCTAACGTCTCTGATTTATGTGGTAAACCATCCAGAGCTGGACAGGAGACATGTTGGCAGAGTTATCATTTCCCATGCTACACTCTAGGTGGTGCTGGTTCACCGTTACAGCAGCAGGCTGACCTCCAGTCTCATCACAATATCATCACAGGTCCAATCATCAACGTCTTTCTCACCTTTTCGTGCTTTTTTCTGGAGTTTGATGGTATCTAATGACTTCCTTTTGATTTCCTGACGAGACCTTTTGTATTCTGTGGAAAGTAGTGGACAACGAAGCGTTTAAATCTCCAGCACACGCTGTATACAGACAAGTATAAGCAGATTCTGGTTGTTCACCTTTGGCGTGGTCTTTGTCCAGCTGATTGGCCGTCTTCTTCCATTCCTCTATCCGGTCCTGGAGCGGCGTGACCAGGCCTTCCATAAGAGCACTACAGCAACAAGCAGAGACGACAGCAGACGGCGGAGTCACACAATGATGCCTGAAACAAACTGCTTTATTTCCGCGGCACAAAACGCTCAGCGAAGAGCAGCCCGATGAGAAGAAGGTCAACAGAACTGGGCTGGGACCTGGGAATACAACCATCCCCTCAAGGCAGGAGAGGAGAGAGAAAACCAACAACACTCACTTGGTGAAGTGGCGTAGTTTGGTCTCGATGCTGCGGTGCCTCATGCACATCCTGGTCAGCGCCGAGCCGATGTCCCTGGTGGCACCTTGGGAAGACAACAAGAAAAACAAACAGTCGTTTACCATCCAGGAGCTCGGCATTACGAATCACACGTGTGGCTCTTGGCGGATTTTCCAGTTCAGAACACACCAGGAGGGCATTTTGAACGCTTTAATTCTTTCCTGTCAAACAAACTGATCAGGGTATTTTTCCTCTTCTTCTCTGTGCTGGGGATGCGTTTCCAGCTGTGGCCACTAGGTGGACACCAGCCCAGAAATGTCTCATTTGTTTGGGGAAAACAAATTCAAAACAGGGCCTGAAAACTCAAACCTTACACTCCCTCGTTTCTTTGTGAGGAGAACACACATTTTTGCCGTTGACACTTGTGAGATTGCGTGCCTGATTCCCACCACCGTGTCAACAGCAGCTGTGTGAACGGGTTACTGTACTTTCCTCTCTGCTCAAGTGTAATTAAATGGGGTCTTAAGCCCCTAAAGCCAGGCTGGTCCACTGTCTCACTGATGGTTCACAGGCCACTGTAATATGTGGCAGCACTGATCCTGTTGTAATCTGGGCCACATAGGGCTAATCTGAGGGTCTCTGCCCCCCCCAGCCACACAGTGAAAGAGAGAGGGCATCTCAGCAGCCCACGGGCCTCGGACTGCCACAGCCTGTCCTGTGTGGGGGGCATGATGTGCAGAGGTTGGTGTGGACAGGTGGTGTGATTTACAGACCCCCCACCCTTTTCCGAAGTTCTCACCCCGTCTATCCTGGAGGAAAAAGGAGGGAACCCTGTAAGGGGATATCCCTCTATTCTTCCCTGCCTGCTCTGCCTTTCCTGTTCTCTCTGTTTCCTAAACAGCATTCATGCAGGACAGGCAGAGAGAGACCAGCTCCAGCCTTCACCACCAAAACAGAAAGACTGATACGAAAACATGACAAGTACGTGACTAATGCAGCAGGCCTGAAACTCAGAGTAAGCAACGCTCCAGATCGCTGTCCGCTGAGATCTGTGCTCTGTTCCACATATCTCATAAAGAAACTGGGTCTCCAGCTGATCCCACCGGCACACAAAGACCGTTTGTACCAGTTCAAAGACGCTCAGCCACGGATCTGGACTCCATCACGCCGCTGTCGAATAACTTGTTTGTGCGACGGGGAGAAGAAGGAGGGTTGTCCTGTGTCTGCTGCTGGAGGGGAGAGGTCATCCAGCTGCATCACACACCGCCATCACACACCAGCGGGACGGGGCTGAGGAACATGTGGAACCTATACGCTGACCTCTGGCTATAAATAGCACGAGAGGTGTCCATCTTTGAAGACCTGGAGTATTTGTCCTGAAAGAAGCTCTGTTTTGAAGTGGTTCATGAAGACCTGTGAGAACACAGACATGAAGGGCCTGTGTCCTGAAAGCAGTGCAGGAGGAATCCACTGAACCAGCTCATGCAGGACGGAGGACGACTAAAAAAAGAGAGACGGAGGGAAAAAGGGAGTCATGTGGGCTCTTGTATCTGTAAACCAGAGCTTTCCCATGTCACTGTCAGCTGGAGACAACCCTCCAGCCCCAGTCTCCTGTCCCATCCACACCTGCCAACTTCCCTCCCGCTCCCCAGCTCGTCCTCCGGCTCTTCCTCTCCCACAAGGGGGATCAGCTGACAGCTACATCCTGGGGAGGTTCAGAGGCTTCCTGGCCACGTCCAAGAGCCTTGCTGGCCTCTGGCCTCGACCGGATGGACAAGGACGCAGTGATTCACTCCCACAGCGCCCTGCGTGGCCACACAGGGAGGGGAGGGCGGCTTCAGTCTGACTAGAAAGACAGATATCCTGCAGAACACAGAGACAGACTTCTTCCTGAGGTTTTAGCCCATTCATTTCCCGCTCTTTTGTGATTCTGGGCTACATAAATAAACTCCCCTAAACCGTCCCACAGCGTACATATATCGATGCTCGACTGTGCAGCAGCTCTGGAGGCTCAGAGTGTGTAACAACTGGAAAAGTGATTATTTAGCAGAATGGGACCCCCAGGGCTTCAGGGGGAGCCGGGCCGAGCTCATAGCACACACCAACACGTGCATGAATGAAGCCAAACACAGAGCAGGACTGAAGAGCTGAAGCTGTTATGCAACTCAGCCGTACATCTCCAGACACGGAGCAAACAACTGGGAGCACCGAGCAGCGCAGCAACGTGTGTCTCATTACAGGAGTGCTGCCGTGCATGGATCCGCCGGCGCTTGGCCCAACATACTCGCTGAACATAAATATCAGCTGCCACCAGATCTGCTGTGTGTGTGGAGCATGCTGGCAGGAAAGTGGAACCGCTCGCCGGTGGATGCTCGGTGGGAACCTGAATCCACGACAAGCACAGTGTGGTCTCAGCGTCTAGTGAGCGGTTCCATCCAGACCTCTGGTTCTGATTAACTCCCCTGGTTCCTGGGGGAAGGAGGAGCGTTTTAATAGGCCTGCTTTATAGGGGGTTGTCCTGCCAGGAGCCGGGAGCCAGAGGCTAAGCTGCCACAGGCCTCCCTCCCTGATGTCTTCAACATGGCAGCTTAGCCTGACTGTGTCTCACTCAGCATCTAAACCTGCTGCTGGGCTCACGTTTCAGTCGTACTCGACTACCGAGCTGGAGCGGTGAGCGTTGTGCGTTGCCGCCGGTCTCCAGGCTGAGTTCAGCTCTACAGAGCGCGCTCACTGCTTCCTGTGTCAATAAAGCACGTTTATGTGGACTGGACCAGAGGAGGTACAGAACATCCTCACTGCTACGCTTCCAACAATATGAAGTCCCCCCACCTTTTTTTTTTGTGAGGTTCTCACAGAACCGCCGCAGAGCAAAAGGAAATTCCATCATCCGCGAGACAACAGTTATTCCTGACGTTGGCACCTTCGGCACGGAGCCGGCGGCGGCTGGCACAGACAGCTAAGCCTCCTGCCTCCTCGCCTCCCTCACCCCTTTTAAGTGAGGCCGAATGTGAACTGGCAGGGACACAGCGAAGCCCACTGATGGATGAAAGGGGCTGTGGGATGAGAGCGGAGGATGAAAGAGGGCACACACTGCCCGAGGTGCAGGGTCTGGCCGGTCGGGGGCACAGGAAGCGTTCGCTGGCGTCTGCAGGTGCAGGAGGAGCTGCCAGGGCAGAAGTTCCCACATCAAGCTTCAAATACAGGACTAATGAAGAGGAGAACCATTAGATGCTGTAATTACTTTTCCCATTATTATCAAACTCTCGACAGAGTCTGTGTGTTTATCTCCTCCTAGGATTCACAAACACGACGCCAGCACGTTTTTCTAAGAGAAGAAAAGACAAAAGAGAATGAGAGATGGTTTGATTTTGTCGGCTTCGCTGCTCTCATTTAGCTACTAGTTGAGCAAACACGCGGCTGAGACTGAATTCAAACCTGACGAAACATCACACACATCACATCATCAAGCGCTTTCTTCAAAGCCCAGCTGGAGTCCTGGTGGTTGGGCGCAGGGGGAGCAGTCAGCATGATAAATAAAGCAGCGTCTCCGGAGTCTGCTGGTTACGGAGCAATCGCCTCTGATGGAGGCGGATAGAACAGCGAGGTGCTGAACGCCTGCAGCAGGACGGCTATACGTCTGATCCACGGTACATGGACTGTGAACGGCAGACAGAAGCAACGTATATGTTTGTCTGAGAACATCTCTTTAAGATCCGAGTGTCTGATCCCCACTTGAAAAGGAAAGAATTAAAATTTCATGGCGTTCTTTGTTCATGACTGAACACAAAGTCTGTCTGATTCACTGTATTCATAAAACAGCAGAACTTGAAATACAAAATAAAAGCTGGAGCTACATCTGGAAATGGCTTTTACTAAACCAGAATAAACTTTAATCTTCTTCTCTTGATGTTAGCTTCACTTCCTAATTGCATGAGTAAAAACTCATGACTAAAATCTTTTTCCCTAACCTTGTTAAACTTAGAATAAAATTAATAAGATCTGTGAGAAGTCAGTCTGAACTCTTTGGATCAAGTGAGCAGAACCTCTGTGGGAGTTTGCTGATTGTCTTCAAAGTGAGTTTTGAGGCTTTGAAGACATCATAACCGTGATAACGTCTCACTGCCAACGCTGTGAGAGCGAAGCGATTATTCTGGACGTTCCAACAGGTAGTTCCAGCTTTTTAAATCCCGTTCTTCAGCTTCAGAGCCCTCGTTTGCATTCCCAGAGCAGTGTGTCGTTTTCTCTCAAAGGCTGGTCATCATCAGCGTCACATGGAAATAAATCTTACACTAAGAACAACGATGTGTGTGTGTGTCCATGTGACCACAAACACATCCTGTAGACTGCTCATTCTACTGATAACAGACTGTTTATTCTGAAGAAGCTCTCATGTATTATCAGAAAACTGTGAAACTGAAAACTGCAAGTTCCTCAACCCAGGGGCAATCTTCTGGTTCTGTCAGAAGACCAGCAGATATCTGAGACGGTTCTGAGGCAGAGAGAAGCAGCAAATCCCGACAAGAACCTGGAAACAACCTCAGAATCAGCTTCACTGGCCGCGTATGTGTACACCAGAAATCTGACTCTCTGACGCAAAGCACACACATGCATTTAAACAGGTCAAAGAACGGAGGTTAGCATCTCCAGGAGCGAGCCTTAACCCCACATGAGCGTGAGTTTGGACATGAATGAGCGACAGTAAAGCTCCACTGCGAGCTTTTGTGTCGCTTCCTCAGACGTGGAATGTCTCCTATCATGGACAACAATGGCGCTGAGAGGCAGAGGAAACGGCCACCAGATCAATTGTTCTGGTCTCACACAAACACACACTCATCCCATTGTTGGCCGGCCAGACGGTACGCACAGCGAGCTTCACCTCTCGACCAGAAACACCCACAGACAGAGCCGGAGCGACCCGACGGCAGTAAACATGTTCTGGAGCGCATTAGGAGGAGAACAAGGAGGAAGGGATATTTCTCTGCTGGAGGAGCTTCCTGTTCAGGGACATAAACGCTACTAAAAATACTCCTGGTCCAGATGTGCTGGTCCGTGGGGATGAAGGAAAAAAGGGATGCAGGGAGTGAAAACAAGAAAATGGTCAAAACGGGGCAGAAACCCACAGAGGGCTGTCGCTGCCTCGTGTCTGACAGGATATCTGAAGCTGAAGGAGATGGATTGATGATGCAAATACAGCCGTGGACAAAGACCCGGGGAGCAGGCTTTGAATAGCTCCGTGTTCAATGGAGCCAAGACTCTGAGTCATTCGAGTCGCTCGGCTCAGGCTGCTCGTCTTTGCAACCTCTGCAGCCGTCTTTATCTCGGCTGACAACGCCTCGGCCCACTCTGTGTTCACACCGCTCTGCTCATTTGCAAACAATCCCACAAACACTGCTGACACCACTGCTGGTGCTGGTGCTGCTCATATAACATTTCATGAGCTCCACCTCCATCTGTAGGCGCTGAGTGTTGAGTTACCCCGAGGGGAAGTGTATTACCATCACCCCCGCTCTCCTCTGCGCTGAGCTTCACGTACACTTAAGGTCAGACGTCCGATATCTACCAGATACGTGCTTTGTGTTCTCGTAACATCGCATTTGTTCTGCGTGAGGTGTCTGACTGGAGAAACAACTTTTCTCTGAAAACAACAAGAGCTCACTGAGGAGTCCTAAAGTTTTAATGCAACACCACAGAGTGCAGAGACTCATCTGTTCCTGGTCCATCTGAATGTTAATTCAATCTCTGAGCCGACTGGATTTCTGTACATGTGACCGCAATCCGTCCCGTTGTTGTGGAAACATCTGGATGTGGACCAACATGGTGGACGGACCGATAAGCGATGCCGTCCCTGCAGCAACTTCAAGGATGCCATTTGGGTCCCAATTTATTTGTGCAACAGCAAGTGATAAAAATAAGCTCTCCATGAGGCTGCGCTTGAAATATTCACACATGATGTGACCAGTCATCCTCCAGCAGCTTCCAAGCAGCCACCTCAGCTGATTGAAGCGATGCATGTGTTCCTTTCTTCCCCTCTTCAACGTCCTCCCGTACATTCCTCTACAGGCTCTCTGGTGTGTTTTCCCTCCCCTCTCTCCAGCTCCCTTCCACGTCGAGTTCATGTTCAGGATATAGCTGAACACAGTGTTCCCCTCCAGTCTCATGTTTGTCTTCTTAGTTTGGTATTCGCCCTCAGAATGAAAGTTATGCCGAACCAAAAGGATTTGTTTTCTCTCCCATTATTATTTCCACTTCTCGTCTGTTCCTCACATCCCCGCTGCAGCCACTTCACCCTGCACTTACTCCGTTATAACAGCTGGAAAACATTCATTTGCAGGATGACCACATTCAGTTTTGAGGCCGAAGTCTATAAACTCGACCAGCCAGAAATGCAGAACGGCGTTGGAAACTGTTTAGCTCCGTCTGACGGACAAGGTGGACAGCTGAAGGAGAAATGAGCGGCTCTCGTCGACGCTTAACGTGACCTCGTGGTTGGAGGTCATGAAATACCGGAGGAGCCTCGCATACAATCCCCAGAACGGCACAGCGGACCATCATGCCTCCGCTGGTTTGCCTTTGTGACATTTCAAACACCCAAATCTATAAGCTCATTGTAGGAATTTAAACCCACAGATTCTTGTTCTGGTACACGGAGCAAAACAAGACACTCGTATCGGGCTTGTAGATGAAATGCCACGCTTGATGGATGTCAGCCCTGGTCACATGGGCACGCTCATTATTTGACATGTCCGTAAAAATAGCCGCGCTGCTGGGATAGCATGGAAGACAGTAATCCCCTGATCTCGCTCTGCACTAGGCCACGACCGCATCTCGTCCATGCCAGGCTGTCCAGATGGCGGGTAGGGATATCCGTCCCATCTGCCAACCCAGAGAAGTACAGCGGCCAAGCAGATTACTGCTTCGCTGACACACTGATCTACTAGCATACCTCCACTCAGATTGGACAGCATGAGTAGGAAAGAAAAGACAGGGAGCGCTAGCGATGACCCACAGGAACATTTGGTGTGTGTGCCTCCTGCTGGCTCTGGTGTGCACATGTAAAGACAGAAAAGGCTTTTGTCAGTGCATGGCAGTCTGAGCAGCCATCCCAGAGTGTGAGTTTTTAGAGCTGGGGGTGGCTGATCAGGAAGAGAAGGCAGTCTGTGTCTGTGTGTTACAGAGTGGGGCTAAGAGGATTAGCTAAACGCCTCTGCCTAGCCTGGATACCCAGAGCCGTGGAAATCCCACTACAGCCACAACCCCCACCCAGGTCAGCTCAGCCCGACCAGACTCACCTCGCCGTCCCAAAAACACGGAGCTTGTATCTGAAACCCTGACGGACCATTAGCCGTGGACTGTGGCTCTTTGACATCGATCCAATTCAACCACGTCCAAACATGGAAAAACTGAAGCCAACCCTCCTCTAAACCACAGGTCACTAAAAACAGAGTCCACTGTTCTCCAGATACGTCTGGCCCATTTAAACACATCACACAATAATCTAACATGGACGTCAAAAAAAAAGAAAAGGTCTAGACAACACACCAGAACCCATTAGGCTGACCCGTCTCACAGGAAAAGGAGCCGAGGGGCCTCAGACTAAGTCACAGGAAAGATGGGTGTTGAAACGTGAAACATATATCTTTACAAGCCTAAAACTCTCCAAATACATCCATCTAATGCAGTCTTTGCGGCTTGCGGACCTTTATTGAACCCAGATGCAAGCTGCCAGTTCACAGACAGACTTCAGACATGGATCCATCAGCACAGCTCAGAGGAGCAGCGCTGTCGGCCTGGCAGCCAGCTCCTCCAGCTGCTTCA
>NW_007578438.1:203311-215349 GCF_000690725.1 Stegastes partitus
TCTTAAGGGTGTGAAAAAGTGATATCCGTTCATTTTACTTGTGAGAAGTGTGTCTCGCTCGATCACACTGAGAACTCTGTGGAACACCAGCAGCTGCCTGGTGTGACCTTAGAGCCACCAACACTGTGAACATATTGCAGATTCACACCAGAAACACAGAAACAACAACATCAAGACAAAAGTTCAGTCTGCTTCATAAAAGGTGCTGAATGCTGTTCTGGGTTCAGCCTTTCCTCCACCAGTGCTTCCAGAGTTCTACCTCCAGTGTGTGGACCTGAATGACCCCCTTACCTCTAGAGTTGGTCGCCATGTCCGCCACCTTCTGAAAGGCATCTAAAAAGGCCACCGCTGCCAGAATAGTGGTCCTGTAAATAAATGGGAACATGCTGAGTACACTCTGGCTGCATAAGAGTCTGTAAACATTGCATAAGAATATTTTGTCACTGAGGTTCTGCCGCCGCTCACTGGAACCACTTCTCACCTGAGCTGAGAGTGCAGCTTTGTGGCCTTGGCACTGAAGTCTTCCCACACAGGGTAAGAGCTCTGATAAGAGAGAGGAAAAGTACTGAGTCAAAGAAACCAAGGACATTGAAGTGCACGAGCATGCTCTGTCAAACACACGCCGTGCATACAGATAGGAGGAGACGCAGCGTTCTGTCTCTGAGGTCCGGATCTGGTACGACTCGATAAAAACCTCACTGTCAGCTTTATTCACAGTAAACGCATTTTCTGTTTCATACACACGGATAAGATACTAAATGAGAATCCAGAAAGGCTGCAATAAATCAGACAGGGCTTGGTTTCTTCGCCCTGGGGTGAGAAGCAGATCGGTTCATGCTCGGACTTGTCTTTAAAAGGTCAGCGTGACTTCTGAGTGCATAGTGTTGAACTGTGATCCGTGAGCGGTACCGCGACCCGCTCTCATAGGTACGCTCACATGTCTGCTGCACACATGAGCTCCGTAAGCCCTCATATCATGACTGTTTATGTGCACTGGGCAGGTAGTATGAGCTTGTCTAAGAAAACCTGGATTAGATTGAGGCCGGGCGGGATCATCACACGCTGCCACGAGCATCAGAGCAGCAGCCAAACATAAAACACATCCAAGGCCAGATCCCATTAGAGCGAGAGCTGAGCCCTGGAGTAAGGAAGGGAAGGGCATAACCCCCATGTGCCTCTCTGATGGAGAGAAGCCGAACGGGGTTACACATTCTGACTATATATAGCCGCCATGCAATCTGGAGAGAGCCTCGCGTTCATCACGTCTGCTCTGAGCTCCGGTCTGCCGGTGACGCCGTCAAACTCCTGCTTCTCTCAGATGAAGCGTCCGCCTGAGAAAGTGATTTAGGAGCATCATCTTTCAAAAAGAAAACAGAAGTGCTTTGCCATTAACCTCCTCGCTCTGCTGTTCGCACTTGACTTCAACAGGTGTCTAATTAGCTTGTGTGGTCTGCAGCTCCCAGGGCAGCAGGGACGGGCTGCCAGGACAGCTGAGGGCTGGACAAGTGGGCAGGAGGGCTACAGGCAGAGCAGCAGGGGGGCTCACATTCCCACCTTCATCCACACCCAGCAGCAGCATCCAGGGAAGCAGGGCAGCATGAAGGCTGGAAGTGAGGACAGGAAGTTCCTCCCACGGCCTGTCACTCATGGAGGCTGAGGTTAAAAGCATTATCCTAGGAGCTGCTAAGCAATGCTGCTCAAGGACATTTTCATTTGTTTTCCCACATGCAGAGGCTTGAAAGCACATCTGATCTAATTGCTTATCTAATTCTCCCGATCCAGTCACGCTGAATCATCTCTTTTTTCTGGTTTCACCCTTTACCTCCTGTTCTAACACCTCCTCCTCTTTCCTTCTTTGCTGTGGCTTCGTCAGACTCTTATATAACCAACAGGTGCAGCTTGTGCCAACACACTGGCTCTGTGCAGCGCTGAGTTCCCTCAGTGCTCCATCCAGATAAGTGCTACACGCTAACATCGTTCCCAATCAGGGAAGCTGTGCTGCTGCACTGCTCCCGGGGGGTTAAGCCGGTCCGACAGGCTTGCGTGGTCCAGTCAGGCGGCAGGAATGAGGTCAGATGTCTGTCTCAGACAGTGGACATGGATACTGTGCTGACTCAGGGCTTCAGCCTCTTTCATCTGTGCTGCTTATCAATACACAGACTGCCTCTTTCTAAGAGCCTCTGTCTCTCTCCGGCTCTGGCGTGAGCGCAACACAAAAGGGGAAATATATGAAACCAAACCGGGCCGGCCAGCAGCCCACAGAGCTGCCTTCACTGGAGCCTGACAGACGAGGGCTCCATAAATAGTCCAACGGCACCGCTGGCCCGTGAGCCGCTGATCAATAAGAGCGGCTCAAAGTGGCGCCTGATGCTCCACTTCTCACCACCAACACTTTGTGCATCACCAGACAATGAGCAGAGGGAGCTTCCTCCTTCCTCCATGAATACGTTCACACTTTCCATCTGTTGCCACGAACAACAACAGACCACCCTGGTTCAGCTTCCTCCACCCGCCCCTCCCCCACTCACAGGAACACAGGACAACTCACTCCTCCTGAAGGGTTACTTCTAACCACCCTGAGAGGCAACAAACTCATGATTTACTCCAATAAGCTGCAGGCGAGTCGGTCCAGTCCCTGAGCCGAGGCCGGATCGGACCGAACAACACGCTGCACGTGGAGTGACTTCCTGCCACAGGGCCCAACAACAGCTTTCATGGCCGGTGCTGCTCAGGAGGTGGAGGTGATGGAGCTGCTGTGTTCTTCCAGAGCATCCGTCCAGTGCTGACGCTTCATGTGGAGCGCGGTGGACGAAGAGCGAACAGTGGTCTGGGGTCAGATGGCCCCCTGCAGGGTCATACATCTACCCACTGTGGGTTCCTGCTCCTGGTTCTGCTGACCATGAAGGGCCTGTGTCACCTGGTGGTGGTGCTGGGCTCGGACCAAACAGGGCTGTGATTAAACCAGGACGGAGCTGAGCTGAGGTCCAGTGTGGAGCTCAGACTGACCCGGTGGATGGAGGGCTGCTAATGAGACCGACCTGCTGCACATGCAGATCAGACAAAGGGACCGAGTCCCCTCAGTCCGTCCTGCGGCGGTGCTCCGGTGGGGGAGGACCCGGTGGAGAGACAAAGGCAGTAAAACGGTCCTCTGATCCGAACCTCAGAGGTCACACACAGCCGTCATACTGTAGTGTGTGTGTGTGTGTGTGTGTGTGTGTGTGTGCGCGCGCGCTACCTTCATGTCGTTGACGATGGCCTGGAACAGTCCCCCCAGCGCTCCGCACTCCTTCTCCACCGACTCCATGGTGTCACAACAAACAAGAAGCAAACTCGCACAAAGACCGAGAACAGAACTAGATCTCCCGCCTCAGAGCTCCGCACATCGGCGCTGTTTCCATCCGCCCTCCGGTGTCCTCTCCTACGACAGGATGGAGCCGCGCAGCCAGCAGCCCGCCGGGGCACGGACAAAAAGAAACGCGCTGCTCGACGGCACCGGGCGCCGCTGGTCCGCTGGTCCGCTGGTCGCTCCGCCGGAGCCGGGATGGAGCAGGGACGCGCAGGGACTAGAGCCGGGAAGCGTGGAGGGCACATGCACGGTGGCTCCGCATGATCACCGCGTTCAACGCAAATAACGGAGGAGCTCAGAGTTCTGGGGAAGAGGGCAGGAGGAGGAGGAGGAGGAGGAGGAGGAGCAGGAGCAGGAGGAGGAGGAGGAGCAGGAGGAGGGGGCACCACAGCAGACGGGATCGGTCGCAAGAGCCGCGGGGACGCGCTCCGTTGTTAGCAGCGGAGCAGATGTCTCGGAGCCGGAGTCTCCCGTAACACGATCCATGGGAATGGAAGGGGGCTGGTCCGGGGCTGGTCCGGGGCCGGTCCGGGGCTTTCTCCTCCACAGTCAGTGGGTGAGGAGGAGGAGGGGACACGGAGGAACACCCCCTTCTCCTCCGGCCCTCCTCCCACCCCCACGCAGACAAAGTGAAGCCCTTTCTTCTCCACAACAATCCACTGACACGCGGAGCAGGATTTCCGCGGCTTTATGTGTGGATTCACGCACGCGCCTGCCACGGCTCCGGTGGGTTCTGGCTGGTTCCAGGAACCAGGAACATGTGGACCACTATCGGCCCGTTTTGCATCGATAATCTGCCGAATCAACACAACAAAGGGCAGAGATGTAACTCAGAGTAAAGTTCTCTGATGGACGAGGCCGTTGTTCCCTCAGAAGAAGAAGCTAACTTTAGCTTAGCACAAACACCGGAAGCTGCTAGCTCACTCCCGAAAAGGGAAAAAATAAATATATACTGTTTGTTGTATTAATGCCTTTAGATAATTTGATGTGTAAAAGCCCAAAATTTTGGATTTATTTTAAGAGTGTCAGTGTTTCTAGTTGTTTGCTAGCTATGCTATTTATGCTAGCTGAGACTAGCAGTCAGTGCACACAATAAAACCATAGCTAATTATTTTACATACTTAAGTTGTTGCTTAATAAATAAACATTAGCTTAATGTGTGGTCTTTACGTTCTGACATATAGAATTTTCTTACCTTCAAAGTTTAGACAGACAAAGACTAGCCGAAGCTAAGCTAAATTAAGCCAGGCTAGGTGGCTACTTGCTCAGTATTTACCAACATGTTCATGCTAGCGGTATTTTCTGAGCTGACCTACTTTCATGTTGTTTTTTATACTTAAGCTTTTCTACATATAAACAAAACATGTGGTGTAGGCAGGCAGTACCAAGGGATTCTTGGTGCTAAGCTAAAATAAGCTAAGTGGCTACTTACGCTGAATTTATCAACATAATGTCAGTCATGTTTCTCGACTAACTCCCACAGTTATGTTTTGACATTTAGGTTTTTGTACAAATAAACAAACCTCAGCCTAATGTGGTGTTTAGATGGTGGTAGGAAGGATTTGTTCTATTATAGTTTAGAGAGCCAGGCTAGCTGATTTCTGCGCTATGCTATAGTAAGCTAAGCTAAAGTGATTGCTTATTCAAAGTGTACCAACATACTGTAACAAACACCAGTGGTATTCTCTTAACCAACTCTCTCAGTTATGTTTTTATGTTTCAGTTTCTGTACAAATAAGCAAACAGTTGCTTGTTATGTGGTCTTTAGATGCTAAGCGCTAAACTAAGCTAAGAGGTTACTTGCACAAACTTTACCAACCCAACAGTGTACGTGGAATTTTCTCATCTAACCCTCTCTGTCACATTTTTATACTTTCATTTAACTTTTTTTATTTTTACTGCAATTTTTGGCAAACAAGTAAGCAGTAGCTTAATATGGGGTCTTTGGATTGTGTCAGACTGAGACTGAGCCAGGCTAGCTGATTGTTAGCACTATGCTAACAGGAGCTTAACTGAGTAGCTGCTTACTCAAAATGACAAGATATTATCTCAGCAAACTTTCTCTGTTAGGTTTTAATACTGCAGTTTTGGTGTGAATTAACAATTTTTTTAAAAATGTTTTATTTACTTCAACATTTAAACAGGACCACACCAGCTGATTCTCTGTGCTACATTACAGTAAGCTAAGCTAAGCTAAGTAGCTACCGTCTCAGCTTGATAATTCCAGTGATGTCCTCTTTGCTAATTTGCTGTAAGAAAGAAGTTAATTTCCCGAAAACGATTCACTGAAAATAGATTCAGCTAAATAAGATTTTGAATAATTAATCCGACAAGCTGATTTAACTTTTGAGGAATTAGATTTATATTACGTTAATGGGAAGTTTAGCCGTCCGCCATAATGACTCCGCTGAGCCTGACAGGGAGAGTCGGAGGCCACCAGGCTGTAATGTATTGTGACCACATGATCACTGGTGTGTTATGAAGTGGCTGTGGGGGGTTTGGGGTCACCCCGCAGCATTCCTGATAAACATCCTGTCAATCTATTACCCTCCACATCTGCCACACACACCTTCCTCTGTCATCTGTCAGCTTTTACACAGGACTACATCCACCCCAGCAGGCAGCCCTCGCTGTGAAACACGGCTCCGTCCAGCCAAAAACTACATCCCACGTCAGCACACAGTCTGGCCGCGAGTGGAAAACGCAGCCTTTCCCTTAATTCCTGGAGATAATCTTTATCAATCATGCCTCTCTCCTACCGCATCTCCCCCTCTGTTTTCACTCCCTTCTGGGTCATGTCAGTAAAGTTTGCTTACAAAGCAATTACACGATCGCTGTTGCGCCATGTAATCATATCTTTTATGCTTCTTATGCAGTAGAAAAACAGGGCTTGTGCTGTGGGTATTTATAGAGCAACCAGACACCCAGCAAACAGGAGGGGAGTCATAAACACGAATACGACAGGAACAAGGAGAAACCGTAAAGCAGCACAGAGAAAACACCATCACACTGTCTTTTATTAACTTGTGGTGACTCGATTTAGAAACTATGTCTGGTTCGGTATCTCCTGCCCACGTGGACAGACATGAGGTAGCGAGGCCGGGCCTGCAGCCCAGTCCCTGTGCGCTCACCACAGCAGTCACTGGCATCTCTGAGAAAACAGCCATAAAACAGAAAATATCCCAACACAGATGCTGACATTCCTCCCCACCACCACCACCAGCACCACCAGCACCACCACCACCACCAGCACCAGCAGCAGCCCCCCTCTGCTCTCTGCCATACCGCTGATGCATGTGTGTCTGCAAGTTCCCTTAATTCAGCAAGGATGGGTTTGAGTCAGGAAAAAATGTGAAGGTTTGTGTTTGGCCTGCTCTCCCAGCCAGGCTGTACAACTGAAAGCAATCATCAGCCCTAAACACATCAAGCTGGGCAGACTCACAGCCATCCTGGAGGCTTATATAAGCCACTTTAAGGGCTTTGACTTCTGGGTGCGTTTTCATCCACCATTGTGCGATAATGCCTGTTTATTTTTCAGCCGTCACCGGGGCTGCATGCTTCACCTCATTCATGCTCCGGAGTCTGGAGGAAAAACTATCCATCATTTTATTAGCAGGGGGAGTTCAGCAGAAGAAACCTGGCGTTTGCTCGGCTCGTAGATAAGCGATCTGGATAACGTTAGACTTTATAATGTGACTTTGGGTTACGTAAGCTTCAGAGGTGGTAGCTGCTGAGCAAACAGCTGCTTGTTGTTCTAACCTTGTGTTGTTTCTCTTCAGTTCCTGCTCCTCCTAGAAGGTATTTCAGGTTCCCTCTGACCTTGACCCGGCCACAGAAGCAGCAGAATTCATAGGCCATGTGATATACTGTGACCTCTCACACTGGAGCTCAGGCCTCCCCATGACTCACCCGGACCCCCTGTCTCGGCTGGTTTATCACCGTGGTGGAGGACAACATTAGGGAAGCTGTGACCCCCCCAGAGGTCAGTCTCTAGGTCTTGTGCCCACTTGACCAGAAAATCTATCAGGATTTATCACCTGAGGCTGCCTTTGTTCAGCCTGTGATGTAACTGATCTGATGTGGACCTTATGGGGAGCTCACCTGCAGGACAGAAGCCGACAGGTATGCACATAGCTCCGGCTTCTGGTTCCCCTTAAGATGAGATGAAGTTCATCGATCCCACGACAGGGAGCTGAGACGCTGATCATCCTGAGGACAGAAGAGGAGAGGTCTCCAGAACATGTCTGAGGAATTCCTGTGGCCGACTCGGTTCTTCTTGTTTTCCGCTGTGAAAGCTCGTCACCGTAGGAATCCGCTTCAGCCCAATGAATTCAAGCTGCTGTTCTGTCTGCGAGGAAACTACAAACTTTTAACGGCCGCCTTTCAAGTCCGCAGGGGGCGAAAGCTTCATAGTCAGAAGGTGGATTGGTAGGTAGAGCGATGCTGGAAGAGTCTGGGACGTTTAGCGTGACTGTCCTATGGCTGACCAGCGCCGGTTCTGTGACCGGCTCAGATCAGTCCTGTGAAAGCTGATGGAGGAGTTACAACAAGCATCAGTCAGTTTATCTCCTGCATGTAAGCAGCACTTTTTATTTGTATGTAGTTTTTGAACATGTTTTAGTTTGACAGCTGTGAAGAGGCTGAAAGCAACCAGGAGTTCATACATCTGCATTTTACCTCAACAGGTTTTTCCTAGTTTGACTGTTTTCATTTGATTCTCTCTTGAGCAGATCTCTCAGTTGTCTCTGCCGGGAAACATACAGAAAAACCTGTTGCTGTGTTTCCTGGTTTGCCTGCAGTTGCCGTCATAAATACCCTGGAGGGTAAGAAGCTCTCAGGCCACATACATGTCCGGAGGCTGGTCAGCAGGCACAGTACAAGAGAACCTATCTGCTCCAGTTAAATGTGTGTGTTTAACTTCATGGTCCATCCTCTGCTCACACACACTCGTGGTGAACGTGAGATGAAGATAAGGCAGTAAAGGACGATGACTGTAATGGAAGTGGATCCAAAACACCGGCCGTCATCAAGTGTTTAGCCTCCATTAGTGAAGCTAAATGTGATTTTAAGGAGGGTTAGTGTATTACTAATATATTGTCTAGCATTATAATGTGTTCAGTACTCTAAATGTGTTCTGTCTCTGTTCAGCCCGTAGGAGTGTAGTCTTATTGTGATATATGGCAGGATTGTGTAACGTGAGACTGTTCGGTTTGGTGTTCCAAGTATTTTGATTAGTCTCAAAGGTGGCTGTTTATATGGAAATAGGAGCCTGCTGACAAATCAGAGCCAATCCAGGAGGCAAACAGTGACCGTCTTGGATGCTGAAGCTCTGCAGCAGAACACAGACAACAGCTCAGCGTCTCCAGACCTTTGACAAAAGTAGAAGACAGCTTTCCAGCGTGGCGCTGAGATGTACCGCAGCTCTAAGAAGCAAGTCGTAGTCGACACGTTGTCTTCTGTTTAAAGGCAAATTGCAATAATTTGTCTCGGTTCAGCAGCTGGCTCTCATCTCTGTGGGTCGGAGGGCTTCCAGTGCTCCTCAGCATGGTGGAGCCTCTCCAAACGTGACGGCCGCAACCCGTACGTCAACACATCACAGATGGACAGAGAGTCGTCCTCAGAGGGGAATGCAATCTGTGGTACGCACTCTTTACACTGCTTTGTATTCCACAGAAGTGTTCAGACGAGGGCCGGATGGTTAATGAATGAGCTCATGTAAACCAAACTGCCCACAGACAGGCCTCCCCCGGGCCTCTGCATCTCCTGCAGTCCTTCTCCTCATCTCCTCTTCCTTTGCTTTCATCCACCCCTGCTTTCTGGCCCGTCCTTCCTTTCTAATCTCACATCTCTGCGCTGTTCCCTTTATTCCAATTTACTCCTCTTCCCCTGTAAAACGTCCCGACTGACTTTCTTTCTGCTTCAACCCGCCCACGTCCCGGTGCCCCTCGGCCGGCCGGAGCGTCCCCCTCAGTGCTAGCAGCTCCTTCACCGGCTCCATGTGAGCCTGAGGAATTTCCTCTGCAGGTCCGGCTCTCCTCCCGATGGAGCCCGTATGGACACGTGTTGCCTCTGTGTTTATCTCCCAGCGATCAGGGTGGTGATACCGCCGAGGCCCGGGCACGTGTGAAGCCAGGAGGAGGTCCGAGGGGAGACGGTGATGTAGCTGCATAGAAACCAAGACAGAACCGTCGTCTCCGCTGTGCCGGGGCCGCGTGACTCGCTTTTTATTGGGAGTTCTGCTTGACCTCTTAACACCCGCTGAGCTGTGCACACACACAAACAAACAGAAGAGCACTGGAGCTGGAAGGCCATAAACACCAGCATTCACTCACCAACACAAACAAACAGAACTTCATGCCGAGCTCGGGAAGCAACATGATTTCCTCTCTTTTTATTCTGAACAAACTCAGGAGCAGAAACACTGGTTGTTGCTGCTGGTTGTTGGTGTTCAGCTGCAGAGACGTGAGCTGAAAATGTTTCTGCCGTCATCCAGAGTGTCCGACTGTCACGGCCTCCCTGACACGTATGTGGAAACGCAGACCGCTGTAAACACGCCACAGAGCAGCAGCAGTCACAGGGTGAACGTCACGCACAACAACACCGCATCAAGTAAAAAATAAATGTATGTAAAGGCCACAAACTGAAGAGACGAGGGCATTTAGCTAGCTGACAGATTTCCACTTCGCCTCCTGGTGAAGCTAAATCAATTTGTCTCCGCTGAGCCCTTGAATCTGCTTATTTTATCTCCAGCAAGGACGTGACAACCCAAATTATCTGGGGAACGGCACACTGTCACCGACGATATTGTGCCACTGCAGTTCATTTCAATCAGACCCGATGAGCTGGGATGCAGATAAAGAGCTGATTTTGCTCATTCAGTGACAGCGCTGGCTTCTATTTATGAAACCTTCAGCTGCCAGCGTTCCTGCTGCCACACAAATGACACGAAGTGAAAAGTTCCCGAGCTCGTCGAGTTAAAAAAGTTCAATCTTTCATGCGCGAGAACCAAAATTATCTCGGAGGACACGTTCAGGATGAAGAATCCCTGCGAAGACGTTGTTGATCCTCTCAGCGCGGTGAGACGTGCCTCCCCCAGACACACCAAATAAACACTCTGATTACTGACATTCCTCTTTAAGAAAAGACAGTGACCGGGTCAGATCAGTGTTTGGGCATTGCTGCCATTCCACGCGTACTCCCAGCCGGGTCGGTGTCGGTTTAAAGCGTATGGATGTGTATGTCATGGATCCATCTGTGCATGCCAGGTGTGTCTGTTTGTGAACTCTATACATGTGGAAATATGCTATTTGAATCCAGCACGCTCTGAAAATAACCCAGAGGAACAACAAGCAGGAGAGGCTGTCCGTCCATGTGCTGTTGTGTTGGAGAGGAGGGGCTGTGGTAAAGAAACTGCTTCTCCCGTCTGTTTTTCTGTCTTCGGTGGGAACAGAACTCTCTGACTTCTCGGTGAACCATCCAGCAGCACCTTCAGTGTGTGTGCAGCGAGGACACGACACCCAGAGTTTGGTTTGGAGGAGCTCAGGCCCGGAAAGGAAGCGCGTCCTCTGGGGAGTCACCCTGGGGAGTCAAGGATCTGGAGGTCAGTCAAGACAAGCTTGTTAAATTCAACAGGCAGCAGCGGAGAGCGATGTGGAGGAACGAGCAGCATCTCAAAGCAAACAGGCGTTCTGCAGGAATGTTTAAACATTTCTGTCTTTGAAGTCATCAATCACGTTCGATAGGAAAATAAAGCTGTTCTGCAGTACAGTGAATCACTGCCACAACTGGGCCGACAGCTCGTCTCTGACAGGTTTAATCATCCAAAATAGAAAAACAAGACGGCGCCGCTCAGGGAGCTCCAGGCAGCGTGCTCACCAGCTTAGCTTAGCGTGTTAGCATGCATCAGCTGATTACCTTTAAACACAAGGAACACAGCCACAACGGATTTAAACACCATCAGGTATTTGTTACTAAATCAATGATTTGACCTGATGGTGGCGCTAGAGGGACAGGTCAGCGAGGGTTAGTTCTCAGGGGACCTTTAATGTCTTTGTTCATTTTCATGGAAATCCAGCCCTGAATGAGTCGAGTTGGATCCGTCTGGTTCAGCTCGGTGGATCCTGGCTTGTCTACATGCTGCCACCTAGTGGCCGCCTGCATGTGCAACACCATCATGACACAACCCAGTGACGACTGTTTTACTGGTCGTATACAACAAACTGGATTTTAAGGTCCTCAGTCAGAGTGAGACCCGGTAAAGACACTATTTCCTGCTTCTTGAACTTAAAGTTGGGATTTCTCATTGTTCCGTTGGAACACGTTAGAACGTTCTCCAACCCCACTTCACTGGAGAACACATGGAGGGAAAACGTAGGCGATTTCTTTACTTATAAACATTCCCAGATCCAGCCAATACTGAAGTCGTGTCTTTTCTGTTTTTGTGTGAAAAAGCACTTTTACACCATTTTCTAAGGAGCATGTTTCCATGTTTCACCGTGTCAGCGAGCAGAACTCCAGCTCATCCATGGTCCATGGTGGTGTTCATGATGAGACCATACAGCATGCATCAGGTATCAAGAGAATCTTTATTATTAAAAAGGTGTAAGAAACAAGAATCCCCATGCCACCGTGGGTCCAAAGTGATCAGAACACCTGCTTCTGAAATCAAAATGTGAATGTTTGCCCACATCCT
>NW_007578438.1:216120-257108 GCF_000690725.1 Stegastes partitus
TGACTTCACAAATCAACACATTGAGGTGATTCTCAGCAGCCTGAAGCGTTGGCGTGGCCCCGTTAGCGTGGCTCCGTTGGCGTGGCCCCGTTAGCGTGGCCCGTTGGCGTGGCCCCGTTGGCGTGGCCCCCGTTGGCGTGGCCCCGTTGGCGTGGCCCGTTGGCGTGGCCCCGTTGGCGTGGCGCCGTTGGCGTGGCCCCCGTTAGCGTGGTCCCGTTAGCGTGGCCCCGTTGGCGTGGCCCCGTTGGCGTGGCCCCCGTTAGCGTGGCCCCGTTACCTTTAAGCGGTGCCTCAGCAGTGATCGTCACCGGGATTGTAAAAGAGTTTCAGCATTGGTTTGTGATTTCTGGGTTTGTGCCTCATACCAGCTGATAGGGAGTCAGAGCCTCTCTAATGAAAATGAAACTGACACCTACAGGTTCGACTAAGCTAAATAAGTAGAAGAGCAACACCAGTGTTGAATGTAATGCACTGACAGCTGGGTCACCAGTCAGGGGATGGACTGACAGCAGGTATGCGTACAGCTCAGATCACAAGTATTTGGACAGTTAAACATTTTTAGGTTTTGCGCTTCAGCAAATTGAAATCTACAACGGATGAATCATTAGTGCATCAAAGTACCAAGTCTCAGCTTTAGTTTGGTCTGGTTTGTGATTAACGTCATGACAATACTGCAGGAACTGAGGGTCAGATGCAGCCTTTCAACACAGCGACAAACTGCAAGAGTTCAAAAGTAAATGGACACTTGGCTGCTAAATGTTTGTTGGACAGCTGATGATCATTTCACAGCTTGTAGATTGAGCAAAGACCCTCAGATCAAATCTGTTGCAGGGATGTTACATGGAGCTGGTTTGCCAAACTCAACAGTTTAGTCCAACAGGTGCACACAGGAAGACGAGGACGTGGCATCATCTCAGTAGACCGATGTGCACAAATCTCACAGGTGATTGGAAAATCGTTTGCAGGGTAAAGAAAAGCTCTTCCTGACAGTACAGCAAGTCAGAGACACTCTCCAAGATGTAGACAAGCATGTTTCCTTGTCAGCAGTCCTTTGAGTTTATCCTTGATTGGACCAATCACCTGATCTCAATCCAAACATGCTGGAAGACGACACGCAGACGAAGGTGGAGAGCATCAGCAGGGAAGGTTTAAAGAGTCTGCTGGTGTCTGAGAGTCGAGTCCTTCGTCTGCTCGTTGTCCACAGAGGCTCATCTGTGTACATCTATCCGACTACTAGTGAATCTCTGAACTCTGGAAACTAAAAACACACCGTTCCTCATGATGCTGATTCAAACCACATCAAAGTAAAGCTGAGCATTTGTAATTAATCTATTATTTTAAAACAAAACAAAGCTGAAGCTGTCCAAATACTTCTGATCTGGGCTCAAAGTGAGCGAACAAAATATCCTCAACTTTGTGGGAAGTGCTGAAAGAGAGCCGTGTCGGTGGATGTTCATTAAGCATCGTGATCAAAGCGTGTTCCCAGTCGGGATGGACATAAAAAGACTTGTTGGTTTGTTCTGGTCCCAGGCTGCACAGTCAGCTCTTTGTGTCTTACAGCGAGGTTTCCTTGGATTCCAGCAAAACAGGCTTGAAAGTCAAGATCTCTGTGAAGGTGTGACCTAAAGAAAGACGCACAGCAGGAGCTCAATCAATAAAACATAACAGCATCACATCGTCTGCCTCCGTCTCTCCTCCGTCTGTCTGAAATTACATCCTCAGTTCTATTCTTTTGGGCTTCCTCAGCTATTGATGAATCTGAGATCTCATCATGTATTCCCCCTCCTCTCTCCTCCCCCTTCATCCTTACGTTTCCACTGGTCCAGGGTCAGCTCTGCGTTGTCTAGCGAGTGGTCGTACGGCTGCGCTTCCGTCTCCTCCTCTGGTTCTCTAAACTCGGCGAAGTACGGCAGCGCGAGAGCCTCACCAGCGTTTACTCGTCTCTCCGGATCCAGCAGCAACATGCGCTCCAGCACAGACACGGCTGAGGACGGAGGAAGAAACAGGAAGAGGAAACAGTGAGAACAGAAAACCAGTCTGAACGAAGCGTGTCCAATGAAAAGGCCAAGCGCGTCCTACCGTGTGGGTTAGCGTTGCAAAACAGCTTCTGAAGGTCTTTCTTTTCCATTTTTGGACAACTTTTGATGTAGCTTTTTGCCTGAGAGACGACAAACACATAAATATGAGCCACAGTCGTATGCAAGCAGGAAATGTAAGAATCACCAGTGCTCTGATGTCTGACAAGAAATACAGGAATGTTTCTTTAAGACTTCAAAACTCACATCCTCCGATTCTAGCTTCGATATAAACTCCTGACTTGGTGTTCCCGTGAGCTTCATGATCTCAGTCAGCTGATCGAGGTCTGAGGTGCAGAGGTCAAGGTTAAAACGTGATATCTGTCACAGCAGGGCAGGTCTTACAGTCAGAGGAGAAAACCATAACTCTATACACTGATCAGCCACATGAACCGCCTGCCTGAGACTCTGTAGGCCTCCCTCCTGCAGCCACAACAGCTGTGGATGGAGCGTGGACTCAGACCTTTGGGGGCTATCCGGTTCCGTCTGGCACTGAAGCGTTGGTAACGGATCCTTTGGCTCCTCTGGGTTGCAGGGTGGGGCGTCTGTGAATCAGGCCTGTTCCGGTGCATCCCTCAGATGCTCGACCACGTTTGGATCTGGTGAGTTTGAAGGCCGAGTCAACGCTCTGGGCTCTTTGTTGTGTTCCTGAGCGGTTATCCTGCTGAGGGAAGCTGCTGGCATTGGAGGGAGCTGTTGCCATGGGGAGGATGTGCTCGGTCTGCAACCACGTTTAGGTAACAGCCACGTGAACGCCCGGCAGAGCAGAGCATCGCACGGCAACAAGATGATCAGTGTTTGGTTTATACGTCACCTTTCAGTGGTTTTACTGTTGTGGTGAATCGGTGTTAATTGTGAGGGTCAGAGTGGTAAAAGGATACGGTCGCTGCCTTTCAGAAGAGGCTTTCCCTGCAGCATCTCCGCCATGATGCAGCCCACTGACCAGATGTCCACTGAGGAAAACACACCAAACACAGCTGATAAGACACACGTTTAGGACCACCAGAACTCTGTAGGTTTATGATCTGCAGCATTCGATTCATGCGTCCACACCGAAGTGTAAAGTCAGGTGTAAAGGCAGCGCCATCTAGTGGAGAACACTTATCCTAACATCCACTGGACAGATGTTCTCAGCACTACTTTATTGTAAAACGCAGCTTAAAACTGGAGTTGTTGTATCTGTTCTAAATCTCTTCACATGCCTGCAGCGATCAATAAACTAAGTGCTCTGATCAGTCACAGCCTGGAAACAGCCCATCCAGGCGCAGCAGGAGCTGATTGGATGGCCGACCTGCACTCTTTGTACATCACTGCAGTCGGACGCATTGCTAGAGCTGCTAAGAAGATAACCAGCAGCTGTGTGTTTCTGTTTCACCTCCACCTGCAACATCTGGCACTGCTGCACAAAGCAAAGACACGAGAGAGAGCTGAGTGAAAGGCTAGAGCCAAAAGAAAAGATGGATAAAGCGAGAGGTCAGACCAGAGTTTAGCTTTTACATGTTGGTGGCAACTACGGCACTCAAAAGGTCTGACAATGATGCCACAGTTGCTCCTTTTTCTTTTTGTAGGTGAGACATGATGTAGTTTAGGTTTGCTGCCCTCCTCTCCCCACCGACAGCCTCTCCTGTGGATCAGAGCGCTCCTGGTTTTAAGGAGTGGCTGGAGAGGGATCCCCTAAAGGGAGGTTTTTGTTGTTGTGTGCTTTCACAACCCAGCTCAGCCTTTGTGCTTCTGCATGTGTGCATACGCTAGCTGCAACGTTGTTCTGTAAATATGTCTGTATGTGTTTGCATTTCTGAGCTTGTTCTGCAGATTAAAGTCTATTTTCCATTTAAAAAACAATGAACTATTTACACTGAAGTCACAGTGAGTGTTGAGCCTAGACTCCATCTCTCACACCCTCACAAACACAATCTGCTGCAGCTGCAAGACGTGTCACATTTTATATAAAAGGTTATTTAAAGGTACTGCTCGTTGCTGCCGTCTAACATCCTCCACCCACGAGCGTCGGGCTCACAGCAACAGGTTGCGTCTTGCTCTCTGCAGGTTGTAAAGGTCATTGTGGGAAATGTGGTGAATCACTCGCTGAAGCAGAAGCCCCCGAGTTAAGGGCGAGGAGTCCACTGAAACACCCAATTCATGCTACGCCATGAAATAACAGGAGGTTTCAGCGCTAATGGGTAGCTCCGAACATGACACGCTGATGAGAGACGACAGCACGAGAGGGTGTTGCTCTCTAATAAGCGCTGCATTACCCGTCTGAGTGTAGTGCATCCAGCTCAGGATGACCTCCGGCGCCCTGTACCAGCGAGTCACCACGTAGCCCGTCATCTCGCTGTCTGCCTGCCGCGCTAAGCCGAAGTCTAAGATCTGACAGAACATGAAACGACAGAGGGAGTCAGACGCAGCAACATTTACATCAGGATCCACACCAAGGTCTGACAGCACAGCTCCAGCAGATTCTTCACTGGATAGCTGCAGACTGGGTTTGTAATGAAACACTGATGATCAGGACGGGTGGTGGGCTGAGCCTGTTTGAGGTTATTGCCGGCGTGTGCGGATGTACCTTGAGCTCACAGTCTTGGTTGATGGCGAGGTTTCCTGGTTTGAGGTCCTGCAAAAGTCGACATGAGAAGACTGACTGTGAGAACACGCTCAGTGTGAAGCAAACAAGCAGCAGAGCACAGAACAGTCCAGAACATCCATCTACACTGAGATGAGAACCAACACGTGAACACGGTTTGTATGTTGCTCAGCGGTGGATCTACCTTAGTACAGACTGGAGAGCTGGACTGGACTTTATGCTTCCACTGTTCTGCATCTCAGAGGCAAAGCTACACTCTTTGCTCCACAGCATGTGTTTACGCTTCAGATTATAATATTATTTCCCCTTCCTGTCCAGTAAAAGTGATGTGTCTCCACATTTGGTGACTTGTTCTGAAAAACTGAAAGACTCTGTGTTCCTTTCTGGGCCGAGAACTTTCTCGAACTTATTAAAATCCTCGTGGATTAGCTGGAAAAATGTGACAAAGCTGAAAACACAGGGCCGTAGTTCTCACCTCAGGAGAGGTTTTAGAGTAAATCACTCTCACAGGACAACAGTGCTGGAAACAAACTGATCTGACAGAGTATGAAGCTGTAGATGAAACAACCACACAGAGTATAAAGTAGTTCACATCAGCTCCACTTTCAACATCTACAGCGACAAAACGCTAAACTGGCAGCAGGAATACCCAAACGCAGGAAAACACTGATGGAGACTGTTTTCTGCAGAATAAGTACTTTTACTTTGATCTAAGTACAGTTTTGACTGTTGCTTGCAGTGAACTATTTTCACGGTGTAGTATTAATACTTTGACTGAAGTAAAGGATCTGAATATTTATCTCCATACATCAGTGCACAGACGTAGGTGGTGGAAACATGAAGACGACTTACCCTGTGAATTATACCAGCAGAATGAATATACTGTAATAAAAGAGCGAGACAACAGTTAACCAACTGGACAAAGGTAATAAAGCACTGATAACTATGTGTGATCACAGTGGAGCTCCACCTTCAGCCCTTTGAGCATCTGATAAACCAAATACTGAATTTTTTCCTCCGACAGTCTCTGCAGCTTCATCAGCTTCCCCAGATCGGTGCCCATGAACGGCATCACCAGATAACTGGGAAAAAATCAGGACAGTTAGTAATGCTCTGGTAGTGGTGGTGCTAAACCAGCACAGGCTACAGTCACCCTGCTGCAGCAAATAGATGAGAAGTCACGTACAAGTCATGGAATCTGTCCAGAGAGAGGTCAGCGGTGAACACATCCAACAGGCCGATCACCTGCAGCAGGAGGAAATCACATCATGTTTCAGTTCCTTCACCTTTCCTGGACTGTAGCTGTTATGAGAAACTGATTCCCTGAACAGGACCAATGAAGCATCGACCGTCTATCATGGAGCCTCATCCTTCAGCTCGTTAACACGTGCTCTCTTTTCATTAGTGGCTAAACTAAAACCCACTTGCAGCATATGTGAAGGTCCAGACTCACATTCTCGTGTTTCATGTGTTTGAGGAGCCTCAGCTCCCTGTAGGCCCGCTTAGCGAAGATCTCAGACTGGAACGGCCTGTACAGCTTCTTGATGGCCACCTTGGTTCCAGTTCTGGAGTCCAGTGCTGAGCTGGAGGACAGATGATATGAGAGGCAAAATATTAAACCCTGGAGGACGAGGAGGCGCTGGTAACAACCTCCAGGAGCCTCCCTGTGATCAGGAGACTAAGTACATGTGCCAGATGTTCTGTTCTGGAGTGTGGCTGTTGTTTAGTGATCTTCTGGTCACCGTGGAAGCAAACAGAGTGTTTCAGACACACAGGCTGTGTTATCTGCCACAGCTCGCACTGGGCCTCGGCTTTCTCTGAGTTGTTCGTGTGTTATTAAGTTGTATTCAGTCAGTCAGAGCCGCTCAGAGCCCGCCCACGGAGTTAATCATTGACAACAAAGGGCCGCATGCTGCGAGACGCACAAAGGTTCTGGAAAGCAGCTGCTCGTTGTTGTGTTTCTGTAAACTTGACTGCGCGCAACTATTTCACAGGCCGATGCGCTCTCCATAATCCACCTGATAGTGGCGGAGATTGAGCTGTCAGGCTGACTGTGGAGAGAGGCGCAGCGGCGGAGGCATCGGCGCAAAGTGTCTCCATCATATGAGGAAGTGAAGCAGCATGTGTTCAGCGGAGCGCACAGACTTTTCTTTTGTGTGGCGGTGGCACCGTGCGCCGCCTGCATGGCACCATCTGCTCGCAGCTCTATTGTTCACAGTGTCCCGCATCAGCCAGCAGTGCTATCGGGGTGAAAGCTTCTGCCCTTTCTCTCTTTTAATCTCGCAGAGTTGACTTACCACACCGTCCCGTACGCCCCGGTCCCCACCTGCCTCAGATCCCGGTACCGCTCCGGTACTTCCCACGAGGTTTTGTTGACTTCCTGGCGGTAGTAGCCGGGTCTCACTCGCATAGTCATCTTACTAGTTTTTTAAAAAAGCAAAAAAAGAAATCTAAGAGAGGTCTTTCTTTGCGTCTTTTGTCTGCTCTGGCGCTACACAGCCATTGTTCCAGACACCACCTATGCGCTCAGATCAGTGCGCAGCTCCGCTCAGGGCGCACCCTGAGGTCGCCCAAAGCCACTCCCGAGTCCTGCTCAAGGCCTACAATTAAAGGTGAAGAAGAGATCGGAATGGAACACGAGAACGGGCATTGAGCATGACTTTGAAATGCGTTGGTAGGTGTGGATAGCAACCTAAAAATAAAAAACTAAACCGAACTATACTCTATAAATAACACCCAGTCCGGACTAGATTCACGGTGCTGCTGGGAACTAGTCCAGTAAAGTCACGTCTGGGGCCTGCTGGGACACGAACCTCACACTCCTAGAAGTCAGGTATGTGCTTTTACTAAAACCAGCTCCTATGAGGAATCCAGAAAACAGAAGAAGGAAGTCGTGCTGAGGTCCAACAGCTCCAACCACAGCGCGGAAAAACCAACTGAAAGAGTGGAAAGGTTGGACAAATGTCACCGGGAACAACTGAAATGAGGAGGAGGAGGTTTGTTCTTGAAAAGAGGTGCAACAAAAGCACAGAAGACGAGCTGTAAGGCTGTAAGGAGGAAGAAGTCGACCACACCGTACAGTTCAGACACTTTAATCAGACATTAAGCAGAATTTCAATGCGATTATTTTTCATGTGTTTTGCTCGACAGAACCTGGATCCAGATGTGCCAGTTGTACGAGTGCTGCTGATCTGATAAACAGAACCACAGGAACCACCAGCTCATCAATGGGCATCCGGGCCTTTCCCTTCACACACAGTTACCTCTGTGGCACAATCGACCACAGACTTCCTGTTTCTGGATGGCCACAAGCTGGAAGAGTCACATTCTCAGTGTTCCTTCCCTTAATTAGTTTCAGTTATAACTCTTACTGGGTATACTGGGTATACTGGGTATAGTGGATAAGAGAATAAAGGTGAGCTAAGGTTCAGTGTCTATGCAGTGGTGCTGTGACGATGGCAGAAGGCAAAGCTTCTCTATTGGAGAAGGCGTTGTGCGTGTTCATCTACTGCGGCTTGGATTTTATTTGTTTTTTATTTTTTTAAATCAAGTGCAATCGCTCCCTTTCCTCCACAGACACGTCATATATTTGGTTTGTGTTGAGGAGACACCCCTCAGCGTGTCAGAGTCAGACGGGTCGCTGTCCGACTGGTTGCCTGACTCGTCATCAATAGCTGCTGAACACCCAACAGGCAGGTGAAGGTTCTGTACACTCACAAACCCCAAACAAATAAAAAGTGCATTTCATAAACTGCATGTGCACAGTGTTGTATGAAACCTTCTTCCCATCTCGCCGTCAGATGTCCTCCACCTATCAGCATTAAAACCTGCTGCAACTGGGAAGAAGCCAGACTCTAAAACTCACTTCACAGCCCTTTTTAACCAGATATGGTCAGACTGTGATGTTCTGTATCTGTAGAACCAAACCCAACACTTCCTGCCTGTGTGTGTGTCATCCAGCCGGCCTATGGGGTGTCCTGCCTCATGCTAACTTCCTTGATGCTGCCCCGCCACAGTAACCCAGAGCTCGGCTAGAAGAGTGTGTGGTGGGATATAAAAGGTACAAATATAGAATTTAAACACCATGAAACTCTGATTACTTCAGGCGGGACAGCTCACGGTCAAGGAAGTTATTACGAAGATCATGTGACGCAGATTTCGTGCGCCCAAGCAGGCGGCTTGCTGTCGTAGGGGACGGCGCTTCTCGCCGTGGACGTGGACGCTTCCTGCTGCTGCTCCTCTCCTTCGTCTCTTTCTCCCTGTGCCGCCGCTCCGTCGCCGCCGGCCCACGCAGGAAGCTCCAGACCAGTCTGAGAACAGAAGGGCCTCTCCAGAACCTTGAGGACCCGCTGGACCTGCAGCACAGAGAGGAAGTGAGAGCAGGTGGACGCTACGAAAGTGAAACGCTGAAGCTGAAGAGAGCAAAAGAGGATTAAGTGTAACTGAAGCACAATGTAATCCTCGTTCTGATGCTCTGAAGCCACCGCTAACATAAAGGCTGAAGATGCACAACAGTCTGAATCATCCACCCATCATCTCTACACCTTAATCCTCACCAGGGTCACGGGGGGCGGAGCCTATCCCAGCTGACTCAGGGTGAAGGCAGGTTCACCTGGACAGGTAACCAGTCTATCACAGGGCTACACTTAGAGACAGACAACCAAGCACACTCACATTCACACCTACGGACAATTTACAATCACCAATTAACCTCAGCATGTTTCTGGACTGTGGGAGGAAGCCGGAGAACCCGGAGAGAACCCACGCTGCACGGGGAGAACATGGAGACTCCACGCAGGAAGATCCCGGGTGTCCTCACCGGGACACCAACCGGCGACCTTCTAGCTGTGAGGCCACAATGCTAACCACTGAACCACCTGCAGCCTCAGTCGAAATCAAATCATCCCAACTGTTAAACATTTTCAGTCGTCTCGGTTTCATCTGATGCTTTGATAGAAAAAAACATTTGTAAAGATGTCACTGGAATGTTAACTCAGACATATATATATAATGTTTAAGTGATTTTTGTGCCTTTATTAGACAGGACAGTGGGGGAGGAGAACGGGGGGAAGAGGTTGCAGCAAAGGGTCATGAGCGGGATTCGAACCCATGGCTGCTGCACCTGTACATGGGTCACCTGATCAACCAGGTGAGCTAAAGCAGCGGCCCTATTTTTCATTTTGAATTGGATAATCCAGCCATATCTCTGTTTTTGTGAAAGTTCAAACATAAAAACTTATATTTGTATGTTTTGACCCAGTGCTTCGTGTTGAAAGCCGCCTCCATGTTTCTGTGTTCTGTTTGTACGACTGGAACATGAAACTACAGCTCAGAAAGCATCACTATCTGACTTCTGCATCTTCATTTTTTTGGTAATACATCCTCAGAGACGGGAGTTTTGATGACAGCTTCAGGTTTGTTCATACTTTAACTCCTCCATGATCAGACGTTATTCTGTCTATTTTTCCAGTTTTGCAGATTCTGAATCAGTGTCTTGATGAGAAATAACAGTGAAAAGTTCAGGCTTTATGTTTAGTCGTCATCCAAACAGAGCCTCACATGTCAATGAAAACGTGGGTCCTCGATTTCAGAAACTAATCTAAGAACCTAAAACTGTAAATATGGATAGTTCAAGCGAATCAGATGGACAGCAGAAGGTCACTGACGATTTGAGATGAAGCAACCAGACACTTTGGCATAAGGTGGAACTGTACGTCATGTATTTAAGGTTTCTAACAAACAAGCATCCCGTGGACCAGAACCTGACCTCAGAGAAGTCCCCGTTCTCAGCAGCCTCGATGGCATTCTGGGCGATGTAGTTCCTGAGCACCACTCTGGGGTTGGTGCCGTCCATCACCCTCACCCTCTCCTCCTGCACGGCCTGCACATCGCTCTGGCCCTCCAGCTCCAGAGCCAGACGTTTCCTGAGGCAGAGATAACACAAAGCGTGATGGAACAACATCCGCCTCGACGCACCATTTCCTCCTTTTTCTGTCCATCCGCCCCTTCTAGCAGTCACACGTCCACCCATCACCCAGAAAAACCCTCATGTGGTGCCTTCACTTCCTCCGGTTTTACACACCAGCTGCACTGGCTTCTGAAATGCTGCCGATGGCTTTTGTTTCAGCACATCTCACCTATAGCGTGTGATCCAGGAGGTCCAGTCGTCGGCGTGCTTGGCCGTCAGCTCCTCCTGGCTGCTCTCCATCAGGTCTTTCAGTCTGCTCAGCCTGTCTAGCTGCCTCGCTATGGTCGCTCTGTCTGAGATCATCTGGAACAGCGCTGGATTGCTCTGAGCCATAGACAGCAGCATCGCCAGCTCGCTGTTGACACAAAACATACCAGTTATAATCCTCACAGGCATCCTGGACAAACAGCAGGACCGGTGCTGCCCATGCAGGCGATCCGAGAGCTGCTGGAGACTGAATGGAGAGACTGAGGGGACAAGATCATCCTTATTGTGGTTCAGTCCCACTCGCTGTGTCGTCCTGCACAACAGTCAGGATCAGATCAGGAAACACGTTGGATTGAGTTTGTTGGATTATTCTCTGTTTATTTCTAGTCTGGCTTCTAAATAAAGAAGCAGAAATCATTGAGACAGACTCAGAATGAAACTGGACGTGTTCTCTGGTTCTCGGCTGTGTGACAGGACGCCTCAGGTTTCCTTTAGCTTCTGTTTGAGGCTACAGGCTGGTACGTCTACAGAGGAGAGCGGCTCAGCTGAGTTTTACATCAAATTAAATCATTTCCAATCACGTTTCAAAAATGAAAGCGATCCGACTGCACAGATAGTCGGTACTTGAAGACATTGAAGCTGCGCTGATTAATATTTCTGAAGAGGAACATGAGAGAACCAGAACCAGAACCACCTCTGCAGCTCCCCTCAGCTCCACTAAAGCTGCTCCATCACTGTGACTCTCTGGGTGATGCTGCTCTGATGTGAGACTTAGAACTTCCATGTGGTCAGAAGCAGATGAACGACGGCTCTGAGGTGTTTGCTGACATCAGTGTTGTGATCAAAACAACTCAAATTCAAGACACTGAACTACATGAACTTTTACAAACTCTGCTTCCCTCCACCAAGTGTTGAATGAAACCATCACAGAGAACCTCTCTAGTGGCACCTGGTGGCTGCGATGGGCCTCACATCACACTAAAGCTCTGGACCATGAACATAACTCAGGTCATTTAGTCATTCTCAGAATTTTCAGTGAACTGAACAAGAAATAATCATTTCCTCCTCAGGGTGGCGCTTCAACACAAACCACCAACACCCTCCACACCCTGGGGACCACACAGACACTCAATAACTTTCAGGCCTTTGCTTTAGGGTTCAGTATTCTGTCACTGACCAGACAAAGCAGGCATCATGTAACTGGATAAGAAAGATGGAAATCAAGCTCTGGACAACATCCACCCCCAAACTACATTTCAGGGCAATCTGGCCTGTAGTTGTTGTTCAGGTCTCCTCCCCTAGATGGACACAACCTCATTACTATAACCCAGATCTCCTCAGGAAGACAGAAGCCTTTAAGGATGGTAAGAAATGCTCCTGAATCTTAAACCGTCTTAGTCCTCATCACACACCTGAGAAACAAAACGCTGAGCTTCACATGTAGCTGCTGTAGTGGTATGACACAGACACACTGCGTGGTGTTGGTGGTTAGGTGCTTCAGGCTGCTCACCGTGGATCCATGGTGGGTTTGTTGGCAGCTTTGAGCTCCTCTAAGGAGGCACACTGATCCAGCAGCAGGTCTGCAGCTTTTTTGACAACTTCTCCCTCACCTTCTCCCTCAGCGGGACAGGAGATCTGACTCAGGCTGCGGAAGGTGTTGGTGAAGTCAGCACCTGAGGAGCAGGGACAGGAGGTGTTACTGCAGGAGTCATGGATAAATGTGTTCCTACATCAGAGTCTTTGGCTCCACCTGTGTTGTGCATCGTCTGCAGCAGCTGAGTGATCAGGATCTCGTCCTCGGGCTCCTCCTTCTGCAGCAAACCCAGCTTCTTCCTCATGTTGTCCAGGTAGAAGCGGTTGAACAGATCCAGGTACTCGTCCATAACAGCTTCGGCCCGGTCCGGTGGCAGCTCTGGAGCAAGAGCCTCTGCCAGCTTCACCAGGTTCCACCTGCAGATGGCCGGCTGGGCCTGGTAGGAGTACCGGCCGGAGTTGTCGGAGGCATTGCAAATGAAATCTGGATCAAACCTGAGAGGGATGAGTTCAGACCCACATGTGGAGCATATTAATGATTAATATTTCCTGATGACGTTAGAGTCAGTGAACACTCCTCAGAGGCCTGACCTGTCCATGAAGCCATACGGACCGTAGTCCAGCGTGACGCCCAGGATGCTCATGTTGTCTGTGTTCAGGACTCCGTGACAGAACCCTACACACTGCCACTGGGCCACCAGGCGAGCCGTACGAAGCATCACCTGCACACAGGAAGAGAAGGCACCAGTCCCATATTACAGATGACTGGCTACTGCATGTCCAGACTGATCTGAGCCTGGACCCGTCCCCGGGCAGGACAGAGGATATGATCTGCTTGTAATTCAATGAGCAAAATGTCAGCAGGCTGAATCCTGGATAATAACCTGATTTGATCTGAAGCAGCAGCAGGCAGCCCCTGCATGGCTGGAACTGAACTTTCCTCAGAATCAATAAATTATCTATGGCTATCAAAGTGCTGAGTCATGCAGTGACTCAGCACATGCAGTGCCATCTACAGCAGCTTAACGGGATAAGAGGATCCAAATGTTCCTGGCTTCCAATACAATGCCATCCTTGAACCTCCAGCATGCTGATTTAGGTTCACCTTGAGAACATAGTGGCCTCTCAGTTACTGCTAAAGCTCAGCTTTACTGTCTGACGTGTTGAGAGCGCCCCCTATGCTCTGACCTCTCTGAAGAACGCCACGTTCCTCTCCACCCGGTCTGGGTAGTTCTGCTGGATCTCAGGATAGAACATCTCGATGACATAATCCAACATCTGACCTCGAATCTCGTCACGGCCGTAGCTCGGACCCTGGCGGCCCGTGAACTCATCGGCCTGCTTGAAGATCTCAAAGGACCCGAACCTGAAAAGACAAACGGCTCCAGCGTGAACATCTCGAGAAGCTCGGTCATCCGTGACAGACGAAAGCAGGAAAACGACTCACCTGAGGAAGGTGGGCGCGATGCGGAGGACCACAGAGCACCTCTCATGGCGAGGGTTCCCGCTGTAGTACACGTCCCGTATGACCCTGCTGTCAGAGGTCACGACAGAACCGGCTCTGGTGGTGGGAACGCCCAGGAAGAACATGGCCTCGCTGCACAGGAACTCTCTGATACTGGAGCGCAGCACCTTACGACCATCAGCTTGTCTGTGGAGGGAAGAGGAACATCAGACACATTTGCATTTCACTGATTCACCACATGTGACTGTCAGAGCTCTGTTCAACCACATCTTAGAAATAAATACATTAAAATCAGTGTATTTATGCTTGAACTTTTTGGTGTAGTTAAAATGTGTTTATTTCCTACATTAAGCCTCTCTAACACTAAACAGTGCGACATAATCTAAACTGGGCACCAGAGCTGCAACCAACAGCTCCTGTCATCTGTCTGGCATTTCCTCCATCACTGGATTCACTGTCTGGTCACTAAATGTCACAAAATGGGGTGAAATGTAATAACTAAGAAAACAGAAAAATACACTGATAGACAAAATGCACAATAAACTGCATAATATAATATCAAGAGACCTTCACTGTTGTAAACGTAAAGCTGACATTTATTCAGTAATTCTTAGAAAGCGACACCGGAAGCAGCTTCTTGTACCTGGAATAGGGGGTCAGTCCAGCTCCTTTCACCTGGATCTCCCACCGGCCGCTCGGGTTTTCCCGGAGAAGTTCGGGATCCTGGCCGGGCGGCACCTTCACCTCGCCCAGGTAGCAGGCCGCCCCGTCGCCCAGCTGCCCGGCGAACTGGCCGAACTGGTGGCCGCAGTAGCAGTGAGCGGCGGGCTCGGACCCGGGCATCACTCTGGACCCGCTGAGGTACTCTGGCCCCCGGGGGTCGTCCATGACTTCGGCTCCGTCCAGCCCCAGCAGCGCCAGGGCTTCGTGCGACACGGCCACGAACCGCGGCTTGGTCAGCGGCTGCGGCTTGACCCGAGAGAAACACGCTCCTTTCACCTGCCGGACCCCCGGCTCCTCGGACGGGTCTACGGGAAGTTTCTTCAAGGCGACGTTGTCAAAGTCGAGCCGCTCCAGCGAGGACCGACTCATGGCCAGACCCATGTCGTCCATCCCGACCGAGCCGAGGAGTCTGAGCGCGGACACACCGGGGAGGAAGAAGCGAGACGGTCCCAGCCGCGGTCCTAAATACGCCATCCGAGCCGGGCCATCTGTCCGCTCACAGCCGCTGGCGCAGTTACAAAGTGCTCACTAATCATGCTTTCATAATCCTGCCTGCTCCAGCGGATGTTTGCTACGAGACACGGTGCGCCGCTGTTATCTGTCCGACCGGAAACAATATACAAGACGGAACTAATCGCTGCGGTTTGGATTTTCTGATTACGCATCTACACACATCATCATGTTCAATACAAATGAAATGATTGAACTACAGCATTTCTGAGGCAAATATAATTTCTTTATTTCAACATTTGTATAATCCATCACTGATCAATGTTTGGTGAGTTAATGACGATACAACACAAAGGGAAGGAAGCACATCCGACAACAAACAGGCATCAGGCAGCAGGGCAGCCTTTGGAGACGCACACATGACATTTGAGTTATACTGCAGAGGAACTGAGAGGCTGGACTACATCTGACCTCTACTTTCTCAATATTCCTATCTCATACTTGGGCAAGAGGCTTTATTGGAAGACAGATTATGTGAGTTATCTCAGAGTGTGGGTAACTGGCAAGTGGTCCGATTATGTTTTTAGAACAAAATGAACCTCCCGTGTTAGTTCACGTGACCATCAAAGTATTAAATTAACTTCCTTCTCCCATAAACCGGCTACAGTGAATAATGTGAGCAGTGTACACAGAAACCCTTTAAATCACCCGGAGTTGGTGTCAGTACATCACCCTGTAACCAGCAGTTACTGTGTTCAGACCGGTGAGCTCAGTGGGACATCCCCCATGTGATGGAGTTCCACAGCCGGTGTGCAGCGAGAGGCTCCGTGCTACGGATCCAGGAAACAGGCCTCAGCAGAGGAGGCCATCTGACGGTCAAAGGCAGCAGTGATCTCAGCGTAAGGCTTCATCTCCCAACTCTGACCAAGCCCAGCTGTCAGTCTCCTCGACAGCAGGCAAAGCAAGTCCACAAAGGAACCATTAGGGCCAAGTTCAATCCTTCATGTGAGACTAGTTTCATTCTGATCCCATTTCACATCATCAGACTGGGAAACTATAATGCATATATTGAAGAAGTCCAACCAGCTGGTGGCTGAACGTCAGATAGTTTCAGAGATGGCTCTCTATATACGGTGCATATTTCTGTGTCAAGTAAGAACCTTTCCTCAGAGGTGGAGTCAGTTAAAGCCTGAAATGTGGGGGCGGCTCATACTGGAGGTACAATCAAATATACAGATGACAAGATGCTGCGATGCTCTTCCTGAGGCGTATGTAAGCCTGTCCTGCATCAGGTCTCTGATAAACGTGTGACTGACCATAGCATGTCGGGGTTCAAACAGCTAAATGTCTCTACTCAGGGCGACAGTACATAGAAAACAGGCTTACCATGTCGTTGTATAAAGACAGAATCTGACCGTTAGTATGTGTACGTTGCATGCGACACAAGGTTCTGCCTCTCCAGTTTGTCACCAGTAGCCCTTACAGCTGCAACATGAGGCACTTGTCTGTTGATGTCGGCAGGACCGTGCACACGGGAAGTCACGCTCATCCTATGCCAATCCTGGATGTGAACTCTGAGGAGTCTACATCTGAAACAGCAGATTTATCAAGAAGTATGAACACGATCTATGGCGTAGCTCACACCATGTGTGTCGCTCTCAGCGCTACCTCTAAACTGTTTATTATCGCTACGGCTGACTATAGACTTTACTTTCATTTCCACAGGCTGCATGTACAGAACTAGACTCTAGCAGTCTCCTATAAAGTGCTGGACTTGAAATTGGGATAATTACCAACAATAGTGGCTGGCACCAGAAACAGAGGGATCAGTAAGGAGACAGCATCCTCTCAGAACACAGCTCCATCATATCAGGTGGGTGACTTCAGATGATGCCAGTTATCTTCATCAAATGAAAACTCTGTGTTTGTGTGTGTGTGTGTGTGTGTGTGTGTAAGCCTTCTAAAGGACTGATAGGGGAAATACAACCTACTTGGAGGAAATTATTGGCAATTTCAAATCTTATAAAATGCATGATTTGCACAAAATATGTAAGAAAAGTAGGAGTACTGTCAGGGTTTCTTTGGCAGTACGGCCCTGCTGCGTCTACAGGGACTTTAATAGGAGGTGGAGGGGCTCCTAGCCCCCCGAGGTCCTTGTTAGTTCTCAGCGTGGGCTGGTGAAGCCTCTCCTCCAGCCTCACCTCCTGTTTTTAAGGCCATTGGTGATAGATGCATTGTTTCAGAGGATCAAAGGTGGTGTCGCTGATGGCTTGGAGAGGACCATGGGGTCAAGCAGAGGGTGGCCGCAGCGTCTCCAGCAACGACTGGACTGTAGGTAAAGACAGCAGGACTCTGCCTAAGCTTCCTCCAGCACGGTAGCAGGCGTATCCCAGCATTCCCACCATCACGCCCTTTATGACCGTACGCAACACCCAGCCGAAACGTGAGGGCGGGGCGACACTGAGGAAGAGGCAGAGCAGTGAGACTGTCTGGTCAAACACCATCACAGTGTGTAGACTGAGCATCCATCATGTATAAAGGCCAGCAGCGCAGTAAACATACCTCATGATTTCACTGATGTTGAGCTGCTTCTCCCAGTTCCGCTCAATGCCAGGGACGTGACCCATCCCTACGACTCCCACCACCACAGCAGGCACTTCTACAGAAACACCAGCACAGCTTGTGTTACCTGAGCAATCTGCAGCATGGAGTCATTCATCTTTACATCATGTATGAAACCACAGACTAGCTCCTGTTGGACTGAACACCACTTCAAAAACATTTTTAAAACATGATCACACTCGCTGAGGTGATGTTTCAGCATAACTGACAGAGAAACAATCCTCCGGTAGAGTTTCATCTGGTCAAACCGTATGGAAACTATGCACTGCTGCTTTACAGAACAACAAGATCAACTGCAGGATGATTCCTCAAACCTGCACTGAAGTTTCATAAAGACACATTTAGCTTTTAGGGAAAAAAAAAAAAGAAACAGCCACAAAAACGTCCCACTGCCAGTAAAGCGTCTCATTACATATGACTAAGCATTTCCATTAACAGTCTTTGTCACATTAAACCTCGTTGTCATTACTGCTCAGCTAATTACGCAACAAGTCAGCAACGTGCTTTAGACAGATGAGCACAGCGAGCTGACAGGTCCGGTCAGGAAAAAACAAAACAACTAAAACCAGCTCATAAAGTTAAATAAAGTTTAAACCAGTTGATGTTAAACCGACAAAAGAGCACCAAATGTTCAACATATGTGGAGAAAACCAACCCCTAAATATGATATACATGCAGGAAACATCAAGGAGAAAGTAAAGGGACTAGAAACCTACACGTCTACATGATTTATAAGAAGAAACCAAATCGATATGTTGGTTTACTGAGCAGTGTAATACCCACTCTGAGCATTAGGGGGGGCCTCCACACAGCGCGTAGCCTGGCGGAGCGTGTGCGTGAGGTAGATGTCTCGCTCAGCCACGATGGTTTGGTGGAGAGCAGGAAACTCGCCGATCATCTCCGACATGGTCTGCTCCAGCAGGTCCTTCTGTTTGCACTTCTCCACGTCCTCCTTACTGAAACAGGACACAGCGTCCAGCAGCTCAGCTCACGGAAAGCAACGAGTTCTCTGGTCACACAACTTTCTACTCATGAGTGAAAAAAGAGAATCTGACTCCGGAAAAATGTGTAGAACCTGATCAAATCTGCATAAGTTCTAAATGAAGTTACGTTTTGCATCTATGTTCTTTAGACTAAGAAACATTTACTATGGACAGTGAATGTATACAACATTCATCATGACATGTGGAGTGTTTTGTATGTTTTGTCCCCTTTAGAGCAAAATGAACAAAATGTGGAGAAAAGTTTGCATGCAGTGTCCAGTACAGAAATAGAGTTGTGACCCAGCAGTAAGTGTTGAGCTGAAACAGCCTCATGCTGTCACACGGGTCTGCAGAACAGGCTTTCAGCAGCACCACTTTATACACCAGAGAATCTAACAGCAATTGTAAGGTTGGATCTCAGAGAGGCACAAAGACGGACACACAATCACTGTATGCAGAAAGCTTCCAGTCTGATACAGCAGATACCGGCGGTTCAAACCTGGCAGAGTTGCATGTACTCTGGAAAGTATGTGTGGGCGCACATCGCCTAAACAGAACCACAGATAAAAGATAGGAATCATGCTCGCACGTATAATGTAGCTGCATTTTTCCCAGACAACTGCTAAAAGCAAAATGTTTGCCATTGCGTTCACACGTTTCACAAAGCGCTGACATCCACCATTCACATTTAAACGTTCTGTTTAGAACCTTCCTGCCTGAGAACGGGTCCAGTTTCAAACCCTGTGATGACCACAGCAACACTTTTGGCCAGAAACACTCCCCATGAATGACATTCTTTAATAGTTTTTCCTCCAGTTTGGCATGAATTCAAGCTTTTGGGTGAGTTTAGTGTCGAGGTGGGAAGTCTAACTGTCAGAGTCATGTGTGAGATACATGCCTGTGCATACAGCGGTGGTACCGGACAGTCGTCATGACACGGTGTGACAGAGAGTGATCAAGGTGAGCTCATACCTGATTGGGTCTGACAGGAAGCACAGACCCCAGGCCAGGCGGGCTTTCTGCCACAGACTGAGAGCAGCAATGGCCCTCTTGAAGGTGACCGGGATCGGCCTGTCCCCCAGGTGGAATTTACAGAAGGGCACTCGACCAGCCTGTGTGGAAAGAAAAACTTCACCAATTAAAAAACAAGAGAATAAAAGAAGCACAACAAATGACATTACAATCCAGGTTCTTGCTCTTCTGTGTGCGATGTACCTCTTTGAAGGCCTCCCTGAACTCCCCTCCAGGTGCCATGCCCAGCTGCTCGGTGATGTGGGCGGAAACCTTGAGCAGGAGAATCTGCATCAGGCCAGACATCAGCCCGTTCTGACAAACAGAGGCCAGAATTAACACTCGTCTGCAGTGGTGTTCTTTAAAGTCAGTCCTCTGACAGAGTCCTTTAGTCTGTCTGTCATGTACATCGGCATACTTTGGAAAACCAAGAAAGCAAAGCACACAAGTGGAAAACACAGCAGGCTCTGATGACACCTAATCCTGCCTTTGCATCATACAGCAGGGATATTTATTTCCCCATTTATAAGGCGCACATGCTGCAATCTTCCTCACTCTGTTTCACATGCTGGAACCAGACCAGCACCGCCTTATTTAGAACACAGTAGACTCTGGCTGTGTGTCTTTCACTCTTTCCATTTCTTTCTCCATTTTATTAAGTCTTCCCATTTTTCACACGACCACCACCGTTGCTATCGTTCATCCTTCTGGAAGCCTGACCTGTTTGATGGCCTGCTGAACCTTGTCCAGGTTGATGTCTTTGGCTTCCCTCAGCAGCGTGTTCTCGTCCATCTTCAGCATGGACACCCGGTACTGGCACAGCTCCACCACCACCACGTCGGGCTGCACGGCGCGGATCGTCTGCGTGGGGAGACCAGGAGATAAGAGACGTCAGCGAGGAAGGAAGCAAAGAAATCAGTGTGGAACAAAGAAGACAAGATTATGTTTGACAAAATAGGAATCCCGACCTAATTAGTGTTCATGCAGCCGAGCCAACTCGTCACCACTCGCGCTACGTTACAGCACTTCTCCACAGTCACAGGATCACACACTGTTTCGCTTGGAAGTTCACAGCATATCACATCTGAAACGGGTCTAAGTGGCTCTCTGCAAATCCTGTTGATTTCTCATCGACTCACCGTGGCCACGTCTTTCTTGCTGCTGTCGCTGAAATGGGCCGTGCCCACCAGGTACAGCAGGCTGCCATCAGGGGCAGTGAGACAGGTCACCGTCTCTGGGAGCTCCGGAGACGTCTGGCGCCGCTGGGATCGCAACTGCCAAAGCAGCTCCATCGCTTCGCCATCCGCTACACAGGAACAGCAGCCGGTTATTAAAAACTATTTCATGTCCTGCTATAACCACTGTGATGTGTTTAAGGAGGGACAAATCAGACAGAGAAGTTTACATTTAAAGTTCTCTTGGTGTGGAGACAGAAACAACACCAGTGCACTCATCTACATCAGGAAAAACAGCATTCTGAAGTTAGGACACGCTGCTGCTGTTTGAAAATGACCGAACAGGAAGTACAGGTAATAAAACAGCTGGCAGTGTACAATACTACGATGTGCACGCTGCAATCATACTGACAGGCTGATACGTTAACTTCTCACACAAGAAGTGGTCACTTTAAAACAAGGAGGTGTTACACCATCTTTCTGATGCCATACGGTGCACATGCTGTGTTCAGATAAAACAGAGGCGCTTACAGAGGCCTGGAGGTAGACAGGGCAGTTCCTCTTCTGAAGGATCCTCCGATGGGCCGACCGACTCATCCTAGGAGACATGAGAACAAAAAGCAAGCTCAGACAAAGAAGACATGCTTAGTTCTGTACGAGCTTAACAGATTAGTCTGAACACTTTGCCAGAGATGGAGTAACTGCACATAATTGGTGGTTGAGAAACAACTTGAGCAGTTTCAGCAACAGGACTACAGACAAGCTGATATGGTTTGATACCAGAGCTGGACCAGCCAAACCAGTGTAAAAAACTAAAACCAAACCAAGCATGTGTGTTCCACCAACCTCTGAGTTGTTGTCTTGGTCCATGCCTGAACACTGAGGCAGACAGAGAGCAGGTTGTGGACTTTCTGCTTCACACCATGCAGCCTGTGCGGTTAGTGATGCGTTCACGGACAGCTACACAGCCCCACTGACTGCTGACGCTGCCTTATGGCTAACAGCTGCTGACAGTCGGAAAAAAACAAACTGTTAAAACCGCCGTCATGTCACAGGAGAAAGCGGCGAATGTCGCTGATTTACGAGAGCAAATCAAAGAGGTTTCACGTTTTCTCACGACGACGCGACTGCATTAGGAGTAAAAAGGTAGGGGTCTCACACAGCTGAAAGAAGTAGTAACTCGTCCAGAAACTAGCTAACGATGCTTCCAGGTGTGTTACTGCTGAACATTGAGCGTTTAGCTGCCAGGAGCTCCTCGGCTTTTTAGCTAGCTACCGGATGATACACTACAGGCTAACTCAAGCTAATGCATGCTAGCAAGTCCGCTAAGATTTTAGTGAAATTAAACACAGTGAAGCGGGATAATTCACAACACATGCTGCCATCAATAAATATGCTATAACAGGTAAAATACACGGTAGCTGTCGATAAGAACAAATGTGTGCTACTTACTGAGTGGGCAGCCCTTCTGTGAGTGCTCCCAGCTAGTGCAGCGGCACAGCGCTCGGCTGAAACTGACAGCCGCGGTGCATCCTGGGACATGTAGTCATGGAAAGTAAGGACTCACTTTTTGCAGTTTTTTTTTTTAAGAAAAGAAAATGTTTTTTATTCGTTTTCATTATAACATTTTACAGTTAAAGTCTGGACTTTCTTTTCCACGTGTTTTCTAGTGTTAAGACTGCCAGAGTTTTGTCTCCGATCATGTGAAAATCAACACAGAAAATCCGTTTAGAAGCAGAGCTGTGTCACAACGAGTGCTACTAGTCTTAAAGTGCTTTGGGATGCATTTTGTGTGCTTGAGTAGTCTAACAAGGGGATTTTGAGCCAGTACATAGAGATGGATCATCACCAAAACTAAACTTAATCAGAGGCTGAAGTGGAAAATTGCCCATCACATTAAACATCACTTTAATGCCCCAGAAGGAAGGATGAGGGGGTGTGCATAGGTCTACTTCTGTATGTAGGCCCCTGACTACAGGACTAATGTCTTCTACAGTAGATGTCATGTTGGTGTTCTAGTCAGTGCAGGCAGTTCCTTTATTGAAGTGAATGTGATCCTATGGAGAGGTTGTGCCGGGCAGCCGTCCCCGAGTCCGCCCACTCGTTCCCTGTGAAAGGGGCAAACGTTCCTTATATGCTTGGTTTTACTACAGATTACCAGACCAGCTATTCTAGCTACTCATTCCTTCATTTGTTTTTGTTTTATTTTCAGTCTTTTTCTTTTTTTTGTCTGTTTTTGGGGCGATCTTAGCAAAAATGTAAAACAGGGCAGATTTACAGACAGAAATTTAGACTGTGTCAGACCAGCAGATAACAAACCCTTTAACATCTGCTCATCAGGTAGTTAACTTCACATTATGGCAGTCCCACAAGAACACACTTTAGCAGCTCTGTTCATTATTACGGAGCTGCTGTTAAAGTCCTCCAGTAGAGCACGCCGATATAACCGCCTTTTTGCTTAAAACTGAATTTCAAAAGATATCTTTCATCCGTGACGCTCATCTGACAGTTTCTCTGAGCCACACCTTCACTGTGGAGTCTGCGGTCCTTTTATAAAATGCACCAATTTACCGAATACTCGTGACGTGCAAATATAGTGAAGATCCCATACGTGTTCCTAAGCGATGGTGAGAGGGCAATGATAAGCCATGTGTTCTAGTTTAAACACCCCACACACACTGAGTCATATACAGTGTCTATACATGTCTAGCTTTCTGTGAAATATGATGCTGCAAGCGCATACATTATTGCCACAAATATATTGTGATCTTTTGCATATTAATTGTGCAGATCTCAACAACTGTATTGCATGAGCTACCTCTCTACTTGGTTATTGGGATAAAGGGACAAAGCGTTATCATGTGTCTAAAATACATTTTGTTTGAAGCCATAATGCAGTCCTGCGTCGCGAAGGTGTCTGCCTTTTTAAAAAATTATTATTATTATTAGAAAGCTCGCCCATCTCTCATCGCAGTTCGTCTTGTGGCCGTTCTCGATGTAGCTGTGTGACCGTAGCACCCTGCGCATAAAGAATCACTGCTGGTTTCATTGGTGGGTGGTGTAGCTGAACACAGTCATCCTGAGACGTGAATGTGACATCATTTCCTACAGCAATACTCTGGTCAACACTTGCAAACGCGTGTCTGTCTTTTTGTCCTCTTAAAGGTTCAGTTTTGCTTCTTCTGTCGATCTTTTTTTTTCACAGGGAGTTTTCTCGCTAGTCACGTCAGCCTAATCCACCCATCACAGACGTTTATTCAAAGAGTAGAGGCGGCTGTTGGTCGGAGGTGATCCACGTGAGGGTCGTGTGCGTTCGAGTGCAGTGTCAGGGGAAGTGATCTCAGTCCTCTTCTTCTTCTTCAACATTCTCCAGCGGCGATGAGCTCCCCCGGTCTCTCTGCCAGCCGGCCCCTTCTGCTCTCTTCATCCTCTTCTTCCTCAAACAGAGTGTGGCGTATGCTCAGCAGCTGGTGTGTGGGGGCTCTGGTCAGGGGCGGCGGCTGAGACTCGGGGTTCTCCGGCTGGGCGAGGGGCTCCGCTTGCGGAGGGGAGGACTTGGGACTGAGGGCGTCCTCGCTGGAGGGAGGGTTGGGGCTCACTCCGTTCACGTAGGTAGTGGTGGGCAGGGTCACGGTAGAAAAGGCAGTGTTGGTTGACTCTGGAGAGCACACCTTGGTCTCTAAAGAATACCAAACACCAGACAGTCAGCTGCAGGAAGACGCTGTTAAAGGCACAGTTAAGGGAAATGGGATTTGCTGCAGAGCGTAGGTGTAATGAGGCCTACCTGTAATGGCACCAGACACATGAACAATAGTGTGCGTGCCTTCGAGGTACACTGCATCCATGTTGTGCTCTGAGGGTAGAGGCTCTGTGATTGTGGCCTCCACTTTGGGCTTACGGATCGTCAGCATGTACGGGTGGACGTCCAGAGAGAAGTTGCGCGTGTGCTTTTTCTCCATCCCACTTAGATCTGCAATTAAAAGTAGAAAGTCTGACTGAAAGGGAGGTGGACTATTGCAGTAGCAGGGTTAGGACTAGAAACTCTCTCAACTGATTTTCTGCTCACAACATCAGGCTTTGTTCAGCTTCTTTAGTTTCTGGTTTGGTTCACCAGCTCCTGAGACAAACACCTGCAGCTCAGCTCTCTGCTAATTTCACAAGCTGGTGCTGCTTTGCTGAAGAGAGCTGCCTGTTGCATCGATAGCGACAAGATAAAAGAGACGAAGATGAACCAAAACAGTTTGCTGCTGTCTCTAAAAGTGAGGTAAACAATGTGGTGTGCTGCTGTCAGTACCAGCGATCCCTGTCCCACCACACACAGTCATCTATTAGAATATAACAGTATTGATCAGAGCACTGCCTACCTTTTGTTGCAGGATGCTGTGTGCTTTTGCTGTCCAGAAGTGGTGCAATAAAACTGTCTGCCACTGTTTTGCGTCTGAGCGGTTTGGGTTTTTCAGGCTTGGCGTTGTTTTCCAGGCGAGTCAGGGTTAGGGGTTCCTTCACAATGGACAGGAAACAGAAGCAGGTCATTATACTACAGGTTAAATTGCAGTTCAGGTGGGCAAAGGCAAACGTTAAAGCAGCATTAGTGCTCTGCATGTTGTGGAAGCCTGAAATGAGAGCGGCTGCCTCTTCAGAGAAAGAGGCTCTCATCAGGAGTTAATGTTCCTCAGGTTTTGATCAGTGTGCTCCAGTGAACAGGTTCTTACACTCAGTATGATTCTGTTTTTAGATGACAGCCAGTTTACATGGTTCAGTTTGATTCAGTAATGTCAGACAGATGCTGAACTGCAGCTGGTCTTACCTTAAAGGACTGAGGGAGAGGGTTGGAGGACGGCATCCACTTCATCTTCTTTCGGGGTCTTTTGATGACCAGCGGCTCCCCTCCCATCTCTCCTACAGCCAGATCAGAAGGATCCATGTTGGGATCGAGCGTTTGTATCCCGGAGTCCCTCACAGTGGGCGTCGCATCGTGGTTGGATTGTGCAAGCGCAGCCAACAGCTGCCGGACCACGTTGTCGTACATGAGGTCGCTCTCATTGGTGATGAAGTCCAGCCGGTTGAGGGACTTGATGTGGTCCCTGTTCTCATTGCAGAACATGGCCAGGATGTTAATATCGCAGAACTGAGACTTCTGCCAGCGCCGCCGCGTTTTAATACCGACTTTGTGCAGTTTGTCGAAAACAAAGTTGGACTTGCGCACCACAAACAGATGCAGCAAATTCACCAGGATGATGAGGTTCATGGTGCAGAGCAGAGCGATGTCCACCGCTGCCATGATGCGCTGCAGCTGCACGGCAGGCAGCTTACAGTTGACCCTGAGCTTCAGCTCTGGATAGCTGCTGATGTCTGGGGGCTCACCTAGCGCACAGGTGAACTCATTCTGCCTTTGGCGGGCGTAGTAGGCGCTCAGGTAGGAAATGGGGATGGAACTGAGACAGATGATTGCCAGGTGGCGTGCCAGGTAGAGCTTAGCCAGAAAGTTACTCTGGCCTCGTCTCTCCAAATATTTCTCAAACAGGTTCTGCTCGGGGCTCTTCTCCTTCTCCGCGTTCTCTATGATCTCCCTCCTCTCTCGCTCAGTGATGCCAGGTCCTTTGGACTGGATCTGCTTCTCGATCTTTGGGGCTCGGCCCTCAGCAGCTCGATGATAGCAGTTATCAATCTCTTGAAGCAGGAAATTTAGCTCTGAAGTGAGCCGCGTAGAGGCAAGGAACTCCCAGCCCAGAGCGGGAATGTACATGATTCCAGCGAAGGCCAGCAGGGCGTAGGGCAGGAACTTGTGCTCAAACAGTGAAGGCCAAAGGTGAGCCTCCACTCCGGGCGCAGCATCACGGAGCTCTGTCCAGCAGTAGCCTCTCGCATACAGTGCCTGGTCTCGGGTGAAGTTGTGTGGTGTGTAACAGTATATGGACTCCTCTGAGGAAAACAGAAAGAATGAGTGTAGACATTTCTCATATGATAGCTCATAACGTCATTCATATAAGAGCTGACAGAGGAGCGCTGCAGTCTGGGGCTCATGATCAGTTGCATCATTTTGTTCTCAGACTTTATTGGCAGGATGTGGCCGGTTGAGTAAACACCACGCGAGACGTTGGACAAACAGGCACGGTGTAACAATCTGCTCCACTTATCTGAACGTGGAAAAAGCCAAACATACCTGAAATATCTGAAAATGCATGTTAGTGTTATGAGTGAGACGAGAACCTGCATCGCCCTGTGAATGCTGCAGATGTGTGAAACAGACAACTTCCACAGCAACTTTAATGCTCGTCCTGGAAATCATGCCCAAAATGTTGGTTAAACTGGGACTCGCATTCCAATAAATACAGCTTTCAGTCACCCGTTTACACTTTCTAGGAAACATCTGGTATCGTTCTCATCTTAATGAGAACTGTATCTCTGAGCATCTTTTGGATCATTCATCTGCTCGGCTCAGAGCGCTGCGTGTCTCTGATCCGACTCTGAAATGAGAGACGTCTTCCAGGCTCAGACAGAGGAGGTGAGAACAGCCTTTACTGTGAAAGTCTATCACTTCTGTGTCCATTATGAGCAAGTCTACGTTGCTCAGTTTGCAGCGAGTAGCACAGACACGTCTTTATTTAAGCTTTATTATGATTTTTCTAAAAAGATTCAGTTTCAAAATGAACATTTATTCTATTACGTTGCACGTGACGTTATGATGACATAAAGCAAGGCGCTGCTGTTGTGAGGAGCTACACTTGTCTGGACTCCCACATTGTTGTGCTGCTGGAGTTAAATGCTCAGTCCCAGCTGGTTAAATGCTGCAGAGAGGCTGACTCAGCAATGAACTAACATCCCTCCGATTCACTGCTTCCACTCTGCCTTCTAACCAAACACCGTCCTCGCTCGCTGCCCCACAGTCTGTCCCATCATCCCTCATAGCTCTGCCGTTTCCTTCCTCTCCAGCGTTTCTAGCTGTTTCTGCTCCTCATGCGCTGCTCCCTCCTCCTGTCTGCCTCATTATCTACTTTAATGTCTTTTTGATTACAGGACACAAAAGCCCTGAATGTGGAACTAATGAACTTTGAGATGTGTGGATTTTCCGTGTTTTTAAAGGAACAAAACCCCGTATGGACTTATGTTGGAGTCTGTCACAAACGGTTCTGAAATGATGTGAGGACAAACAGCTGCTGTGTTGGTGTAGCTTTGGCAGTGACCCCCTCTAGTGGTGGAGTGTCTCACCTGCAAAGTTCCTGGTGAAGACGAGGGTGACCAGCAGGATGGGGATGATGACCGTCCCTATAGTGACAACACGATCAAAAGGCAGCTCCAGTTTGAGCTGCACCATGAGGCCCGCCAGAGCGCCACCCTTCTCATCCTGGGAGGAGCCCGGCAGGATCAGCTCCTTCAGCTTCTCGCCTGCGAGTAGAGCTGTGGCCATGTCTAAATTCTGATCAAGGATGTTCTGCATCCGGAACACAAACGACGCACACTATACAACACCCCCGTCTGGGCTCCAGAGGAGACCGGATGCTCCCTGCTGTAGTTTGATGCTCTCAAAGCAGTGTGAGACACACATACACCCGCATGCAGGCGCAGGAACGTGGCCAGACTCTGTCACCATGTGTGGGGAGGCAGCGGCTCATACTGTGTGGTCTGCAGGGCTCAGACTCTTCTAGCTTCTCCCTGGTCGGAGAAGAGACATAATGTTCCTCACTCAGCCTCCTCGGTGTGCATGCCTGTGTTGTGCCCCGTCTCTACCGTGTCTGGCCTCCGTCCACACTCTGCGTGGCAGGTTGAGGAATGAGCTGAGTTTAGGAGGTGTCCTTGGGATCCCTACGGAGAGTGACTGTAGGCCGAGGAGTTGCTTTGGTCCTTTCCTGGAAAACAAACAGACGAGCAGTTAGGGGCAGTACAGCGTGTGCTTTTCTACACCAGTGAGGTGCAAGATGTCATTCTGTGGGAACAAACTATGGATCAGGAATGTGTAGCAAAAGAGCCCCAGTCTGAATCCAAAGTGTCCCGCACCTCTTCCATCCATCGCCTTCATAATGCAGTCATGTGTCTGAGGACGACTGAGCCGCCCTCTCTGACCGGTGAAGTGTGTGAACGTGGTGACATCTGAGGGGGGTTTGCCTTTGATCCAGCAAGGACACTAAAGGGCAAATGTATGCTCTGGGCGCTCCGCTAACGTCAACCTGATTACCAGCACAATTCACTCTGAGTTCCACACATGTTCTATTTGTCTTGAGGAAACGAACAGCCTCCCGCTGGACCCGCCGCTGGTCATTATCCGGTGGAACAGCGTGTTCACACAAGCATGTCAGGTGAACCCAGACACTGTACAGTGACATCAGTGGGCTGCTGTTAGGAGCCAATATATGCATTAGCATGTACAGTACCGTAACGTGCAGGGGCATCAGCGCCTGCTGCATTTCACCTGAAGGTTATGTGGATGTCCTTCGTGAGGAGTACATCACCCCTTCCCATCAACCACTCTCATCGCCTGGCTCTCCTTCCTCCTCTCACCATTACTCCCTCTGCACTTCCCTCTCATTTTACCAACAACACAGCTCATCCTCCTGCTCCACAGCTGGAGAGGACACCTTGCATCTCTGCGGTTTCATGAGTAAAGGGGACGCTTAGGAGAGCATTCCTTTGAACCAGCGAACAACATTCAAGGTTGCACATGTTAATGATGACATCATGGAGCTGCTCCTCGGCTCTCCACACACCTTCATCTACACCCTCAAAGACTGTCTCAGAGAAGATCAGAGAAGTAAAGTTTGCATAATTTAGATTTAAAGGCGCAGCAGCACACTGTGGAGGGCTGCACTGCCGCCTGTGAGCCATGGCACCGGTCCAGTCCCACAGATTATGCCCCTCAGTGGGGCGATGCTACCAGTGTTTAGAGAGGGAATCCCACATTCCTGGGCTACTACAGCATCGCGCTTGGCTATGACCGGTGCAGACCGGCTACAGAGAGATGGAGCTGAGCTCCAGCACAGGAGCTGAAGGAGAGAGGAGCCCTGTTCATTCATTATTAATCAGATCATGGCTGAGGAGGGAAAGAACTTTCAGGATGGAGATGACACTTGTTCTCAGACACTGGAGGGGTTCTGATCAGACAGCAGTCCACAAATACAATCTTTGTTCATAAAATGAGGAAGCTGAAGAAGATAGAAAGTAGGAATCCTCACTGGTCAGAGCAAAGGGAACACAACAGAGGAGCACTGCGTTAGAGAAGATCATGTCCTGGTTCGCTCACTGTTGGGCTGGATGCTGCTTCTCCTGACAGCTCCAGGACAGTGGGAGGACAACACTTCCTACCAGAGACATTGCATTGCAGTGATTTGCAGCTGCCTGCAGATGACGAGCCGCTTCAGCACCTGAGCGGCGGATAGCTCCGGAACCGACGAGCGAAGCGGTTCGGTGTGAGGAGAGAAAGAGAGAGATGCTCTGAAAGAGACCGTCTCGGACCTTCAGTACCTGCATCAGCCCGTCCACCTGTCCGCACCGCCGCCATCCCTCCTCCTAACAAAGGGAGCCATGTGCACGCAGCTGGGGGGAGAAAAGAAAACCCAAAGCCTCACTCACCAGGTCTCCGGCTGCTCCTCCCGGCGCGCCAACAGTTAATCTGCAGTGCGGGCGAGCAGCTACAGCATGTATCCGAGCACACCGGTTTGTTCCGCCTTTCCCCCCTCCAGCTCCCCTCCCTGCCCTGCCTCCTCCTCAGAAACAAGGGCTGAGATAACAGATTAATATTCTATATAGTCCATCGCATCATCTCCCTCTGAGCCCAGCACAGATGGATGGATGGAAATTGGATGTGCTGAGAATCGACATCATGCCAATTATATAATCATTTCTACAGGTTTACCACTGAAATCCTACAAAGCCAGCTTCCTGTGTGAACCTCATGTGGCTTTAAACTGATATAAACGCCGATTAAATGCCATTAAAACATATTTGTGGTATCACAGTGCTGAAGGATTTGGCTGTGAAAGGAACAACAAACCGGCTACTACCATTCACATCCTCCATTTGTTCAGTCTACAACCAAACCACAAGGCTTTCCTTCCCTATTGATAGGTTTATCCAACCTGCCCATCATCTGTGGCTGTGGGACTGGCCACAGACACCAATGGGAAAGATGCTTGTCATTCAAACTGCCTGGGTGTGGCGAGCATCTAGTGTCCGGAGGCATGGAGGGGAACTTCTGAAGCACAGCTGATAATAAAGGAGGCTTTAGTTCCCAGCATGGGCCTCTGCAAACACGGACACACGTTTTGTTTTATAGAAAAAAAAAGAAGCCCAAATTAATTAAATGATTGAATATATATTTGCTCGGTCTTGTGCCACAGATTTCAATAAATCTAAGTTTCTATAAGCCTCACACAGGCTTTGGATCTCTGCCGGGATTGTTGTGGGAAGGAGTCCCCGTGTGCGCGCAGAAGTGGCGCGCCCCCGATGTTCTCCCGCTGGACCGAGCCACAAGTCAATTTTTCCTCCAGCCGGTTTCTGCCGGTTAAGAAACCCGCTCCTCACCAGTCTGCTTCCAAATATAGTCTCTCTCTCTCTCTCTCTCTCTGTCCTCGGTGATGTTCAGCTTCAGGATGTGATGAGCAGCCTCCTGCTCGGTGGGATGAACAGAACAACGTTTAAAATGAAAACACACAGCAGCATGTGCTTTAATTATAGGCCCAACGTTTATTAAAAAAAAGACAAAAACCAAACTCTATATGGACAATGTGCTTGTCCACTGGTTCATGGGATGTTCTTCTATGTCAGTGGGGGAACCGCCTCCCTCCTCATGTGTGATGGACAGTGAGTGAGCATGGAGTGGAGGGATGGCAGTCCATTAACAGAGGAAGGAAATGAAGGAAGAAGAAATTATAACAATTATGAGAACTCGATTATCATTAACCAAGAAGAAATCAGGGTGCGGTAGTTTTTGCAGTTAATGTGCATGTAAGTTTAAATCTCCATCTGCAGATGGAGATAACAGCAGCTCTGTCTCTGGAAAGCTGCTCTTAGATGCAGATGATGGGGTCGAATGCACAGCGTGTTTACGGGTATTAAACCTCGCCGGGCATTTCCCTGGTGTTGCTTTTCAGTATCACATCATTGTCAGTTTAATTTGGCTGCAAAAGACTCTTCATGTCAAAGTGAAAACTGGTTTCTACAAAGTCACTTAATAGAAAACACAAAATGTAGAAGAAGCAGCTGCATCAGTATTCACCTCCTTTATTTAGAAGATGCTCACAGTTCCAGCATCGAGCCTGTGTGGACAGGTTCCACTCACATCAGGACACTGCAGCATCAACCCATCCTGCTGTGGAAGCTCTGCCAGGTTAGGCAGAGCTAGTGAGTGAACAGGCCTCTCGAGTTCAGCTGTGGAGCTCTGGCTGTGTGCTTTGGGTCATTGTCTTGCTGGGAAATAAAGTGTCTCCCAAGTTGCAGGTCTGTTGCAGACTGCATCTGGTTGTCCTCCAGGATCCTACTATATTATGCCTCTATCTTCACAAGCCATCCAGAGCCTGCTGTCAAGAGGACTCTAACATCATGATGCTGCCACCACCGTGCTTCACAGTGGGGATGCTGTGTTTGTGATGATGTGCAGTGTTTGGCGTCCACCAAACAGTGACTGGTCTGACTGGTTCATCAGAGCAAAGAACCTTCTTCCAGTTGACTTCAGCCTCTCACATGCCTTCTGGTGAACTCTAGTCAACATCTGAGGTTCTCTTTTCCACTCTCCCCTTAAGCTTTGGCTGCTGAAGAACCAGAGCAACAGTTGTCTCTCCCATCTCATCTGCTGGTACCTCCTTCAGAGGAGGGGTCTTGGTGGCCTCCCTCACTGGTCTCCTTCTAGTACCTCCTTCAGAGGAGGGGTCTTGGTGGCCTCCCTCACTGGTCTCGGTCTTGTGCAGTCACTGAGCTTTAGAGGACGTCCTGCTCCAGGTAGCTCTAGACGTGCTGTATGCTTCCATTTCTTAATGATGGCTTTAACTAGTCCAAGGCATAGTCAGTGAGCAGTACATTGTCATGAATCCTTTTCCTGGATGATGCTTCTCCATAACCTTTTCAGAGAGGCGCTTGGAGTGTTCTTTAGTTTTCTTGGTGTAGTTACAACCAGAGGTCCTGACTCACCAGGGACTGGACCTTCCAGATGTGATGTGAGTCACATTTACTGTGCTCACATCATCTCCATTTCACCAGTCTATCACAGGGCTACACTTAGAGACAGACAACCAAGCACACTCACATTCACACCTACGGACAATTTACAATCACCAATTAACCTCAGCATGTTTCTGGACTGTGGGAGGAAGCCGGAGAACCTGGAGAGAACCCACGCTGCACAGGGAGAACATGGAGACTCCACGCAGGAAGATCCCGGGTGTCCTCACCGGGACGCGAACCAGCGACCTTCTAGCTGTGAGGCCACGATGCTAACCACCAAGACACCTGCAGCCCTGTTGACTTCCTCTGTGCTAAATGAGGTGAGACACTTTAAAGGTAGTTTACTTATAGTTTTAATTAATGGGCACTACGTGGTAGAAAATCTGTTTTCATTTTGAAATGAAAGAGCCATTTTTTAAATATAGATTCTTGTCCAACAAGCCAAATTAAACTGAGCAATGCTGAAAAGCAATAAAAGGAGAAAGCTCCACGGGCGCAGATGCTATTCATAGGCTCTGTGTTTGTTGCCTCCTCTGTTGTCCAGACATATGAACTATCAGCGGACATTCGATCACATCAGGAACATCAAACAGCAGGAAAACAGTCACTGCAGACACAGCTCTGCATACAGGTGAAGACATTTTATTTCTCAACAGAAGACCTCGTTTCCACGAGGACTCTTCACATCAGTTAATGCTGTACTTCTGCAGGAACGAGTCAGTGCTCTTGTTCAACCACTAGCGCACAAGAAGACACAAAGAGGCCGACTACTGTCCAACATGTGACTCACAATACAGAGAAGTTCACATTTTAAAGAGAAAATCTGCCAACAAACAAGTCTAATGCGTTTTCAAACCTTTTGCATTTGGGGGAAAGATGAAAGATGAACCAGCCGAGCACACAGAAAGCAAATATCACACATTTTAGATATCTGACTTTGAAGGGATTCGATTTCTATTTTTATACATAAATACATCCTGTTCGTGACACAGGACAAGCCTGACAGTGTTGCTGACAAAACCGCATTATGCCTTAAGTCCAGAGTGAATTGAGCTTCAGGTATTTACAGGAGCAAACAAACAAACACAGAACATTTCTCTGTTAGTGAACACTGCTCACAGGACTGTTCATTATACCTACTGTACATGATGTCAATGCAAAACATGTACACGGAGTTCCCCATCGAGTAATACCGCTCCGTAGTCAGCAGGGAACGGCGATGAAACCCAGAAAACAGACATGAAAGCAAAGTGCTCAAAGCATTATCTATGCAAATATCTTAATGAAAAACAAATGAGATTCTCTCAACCTTTTCTCTCTTTGATCCCGTTTCCCTCCACGTCTCTCCATCTCTACTGCTGTCTCTGGATCGGACTGGTGTGTTTGCAGCGTACACACTTTGTTTTATGCCTCCTTTTTTTACACTTTTCCACATATTTCAGCGGCTGCTCATTGAGCCATTTGGACCACAACTGCCTTCCAGGCTCTGTCTTTGTCGAAGTCCTGCAGCGTTCCATTGGATGCCTGGTGCTGATGGAGCAAAGCAGAAGGAGGCAGAAGGTGAGAGAAGAAATGAGAAAGGTGACACAGCGGTGTAGTTTCTGCATGTATGACTAGCTCATTGAGTTTCATGCTGTTGCGTTTAAATGTCGTTTCTATGCACCGTAGCTGGTGAACATCTGGATAAGACAGAGACCATTAGTCATGCTGCCACATCTACACGTGCATCTCGTTGGAGAAAATAAGACATGTGTGTCCGTTTATGGCCCAAACTCCTTCTTTTACCTGCCATACCTCACAGTAATGGGCTGCGGTCTGCATGCCGTCGTCGCACTCTGGAGCCCCCATGCGGAGCTGGCTCTTGTAGGAAGCACAGTGCACCACAGTGGCCGAAGTGAGAACTGCCTGCACCAGCAGCAGCACCATCAGGATCAGCAGCAGGATGTCGTAGGATTGCTGGACCACATAGATGCACACGCAGATGAAATTAGATGACGGTTTTAAAGATGGTGAACATTAAGTCTGTTTTTTAATCTTTTTACCACATCCATATGGTTGTGTGTATATATATATATGTGCTGGACGACACATGATGAGGGAAATAAGCCGTCAGCACCATAACTGGGTCATCTAAAGCATGGACCCGTGTACTGATTAGTGTCAACAACACAAATTAAGACTTTCTGCCAACTTGCACGGTGCAGCTTTCCGTGTCATTATTCTTCTTCAGAATCAGTTTTTTTGTCAAACATCTGTGGCTGAATCACTCCAATACTTTGCCAACTTGCTATTGTGTAGTGTTGAGAAGTTTCACAGTGTTTGGCCAGAGTCAAGGTGAGCTGGTGTGCTCAAGCTGCTGTAAAAGGGTGAAGGGAAAGTGATGAGAGATTCAAGGACTAAAGGAAGCCACAGTGTCTCAACCACTTCAAGGCAGAATGCGGTTCTTTTACGGGAAAAAAGAAAACCGTGTAAATATGTGCCTTAGAGACACAGAGAGGGTTAAATCAGCCGCCTGACAGGCGCCTAAACAAACTTCTCATGAGTCACTTCAACAACTTGTCAAAACTCTGTTATTCGACTAGAGGTCAAAGCCGGGAAGGCAACACTTAGAAAATGTGCACATTGCTCACAACCGCTAGATGTTCACTCCATTAAACACACCTTAGCCGTAGGCACATCATGGAGGAAGATTTCAATAAAGCTGATGACACTGCAGGAGAGGAAGCCGGAGGCTGAAAAGAGAAGGGGAGACGTCACGCTGCTGATGGCAATCAGCACCTCCACCTGAGAGACATCAAGAAGACAGGGGGAGAGGAACTGAGACATCAGAACGAGAAAAAATCCAAGTGGAAGTGGCGATAGAGCTGGTATGTGGATCTGTGATACCCTAGGTCCTCAGAAGACACTCAGACATCCATCCTAATTAACCTGCCATAAGAGAGCAGGTAGGAAACGTTTGGATGGAGCGTGACTCAGCTGAAATCCAGCTCCACCTTGTTCTTCTGGTTGATCATTCTCCTTTCTCTGTGTGCTAAATGTCTGCATTGGTGTTGCATGGACTAGAACGTTTTGTGTACTCACCAGGCATTTGTTGGGGTATTCGGACACCACATGACTGGCGATCGCACTGGGGAAACACTGCAAAGGAGTAGAGGCAGAGTTCTGTGATCAGGCCAGTAGCCGACAGCATGTCGTCATTCTGAGCTGCCCTCATGTGCATCAAAACACAAAAATAAGGCCTCGCTGAGGAAACTTACAGCCACAAGGATCCAGAAAAACGTGACAGACAGGTACGGGCCCGGCAGCAGAGCGTCCATGTTGAGCGCAATGATGCCTCCAAACACAGCGGAGATCCCCACGATCACCTCGATCACCTGTTGCAGCCGTTTGATTCATAATTAGACACACAGGTAACAGATGGCAGCAGCACCAGCATCAAACTGAAAACTCCACTCACAGAATATGCTTTCAGGAGTCGGGTGGGGAACACCGCGGGTTTAATAACCACAGGTCTGTCATATGTCGCCGGCTAGAAGATGGAAGGAAAGATTGAGAGGGCTTAGGATGAAAGAATGAAAGCTACACAGAGACGGAGAGACGGAGAGGCATCAGATGGAGGAACACAAGCAATCAATCACTGCAGCAGGCGCACACATGCCTTCCTGTGGCAGCAGCAGTCCTCTGCAGAGCGGGCTGACAGGATGACAGTGCTCGCCATCAACACCTCCAGCAAAATCATCAAGATGAGGTTAAAGTTGATCTGCGGAGATGGAGAACACAGACACAGCAGCTTCAGACTGAAGGAAGCAGAGGAAATAGGCTTTCTTCTACAGAACAGCGAGGTACCTTTCAACAAAGAAGGATTAAAATGGATTTACATTGACTGCAGAAGGGTTCAGGACCAGTTTACAACCGAACCAAACCAGGCAGGTGGTCGTCACGGCGAATGTGGACACGTAGACCACCTGGAAATCTGATACCTTGAACAGAACACGAGGCCTTCATTAGTATCCTTAAAGAAGTTCAATTAAAAGTCCATTAAAACATAATTATCTGCTTGGCCTCCGGTGGGCTCATTGTTTACTCACTGCTACGTGTCTGTTCTTGGCGATGGCGAAGCTGGCTATCGCTGCAGGGACGCCCTGTGAAGAACAGCAGCAAACACGCCGCTTCATTTATGTATCCAGCACATGCATAAATACAATTAGGTGTTGCTGCCATTTTGACACGACAGTCTTATCTAAACGATGTGTGTAAAACTCGTTAAGGTGGTAGAAGGTGGAAGTGGAGGGAGTGTTAGCATGTGTGACGGTCACTTACAGAGCCTGCAGCACAGCGCAGGTAGTCCATGGCAACAGGAAACACGTTTCCCAGGTACAGAGAGAAACCAGATGTGATGAGCAGACTGCCCTGAGAACACACACACACACAGACACACACACACACACACACACACACACACACACACAGGCATGCACACACACACGATTACAGACTCATAAATGCCTTCAACAGGTAACACTGAGCAGGAATTCCTCTCAGAAACATAAATCTGGAGATGCACAAATCGGACGTGCTCAGGCAAACAGATGAAACTAAATAGAAACGCCTGGAGACAAGCTGCTGACATTTAAACTGACAGCGAGCAGCCTCGTCACATCCATCCAGGAGAGTTTCATTCTCAAATGAGGAAGCACAAAACAAGATTTCTTGTTGCCACTTTACACCCAAAATTTCTAGATTGGGATCCCTCTTAACAGAAAGACTCACCCCAACCTTTAAATGTTGGTGTTATGGACTAAACCTTGTGGTGTGCCTCCTCTGTGACCCTCCCTGGCTCACCCCTATGAGGACGCTGTAGAGCCAGGCCCTGTAGCTGAAGCAGGGGTGCTTTAGAGGCTCCGGCTGGGCCAGCTGCAGGTCACTGGCCCTCACGTCCACCGTGTAGCTGTCCCGCTCGGGCCTGTCCCGCTCCCCTCTGTCCGGCCTCCTGTCCGTGCCCCTGTCGCCCCGGCGCCCCAGCGACCCGCCGCCTCGCTCCAGCGTGGGCATGTGGCTGTAGGTGAACTCCTCTCTGGCTGACAGCTCCTCGCGCTGCATCGTCCAAACAGCTGCCGGCTAACTTCAGCAGCTGGAAACACAGGAGTGAGGACTACACCCTCTGGGAAAGAGGAGGAAGAAAACATTTACCACAACATCAAATTCTGCTTTTTTAACATGTTGCTTCACTTTTTTCCAATCGACAAGAGGCCCAGTAAGTTTAGGTTGATCAAAATAAAGACATGAATCAGAGCTCTGCCATAAAAATCAGGAGAACGTGCATTAAACAGAGAGACGGAGTCATTAGGCTACGACTCATGGAGGATCACACCAACCTCCTTCTGTCGTCCGCTCAAGCCGTGAGAATGACTCTTATTCCAGCTTCTGTTCCTTCACACACACTGCTCGCTCCACACTCACCTGTTGTTGTGCCTTTTGCAGAATCTCCACAGCTACTGTCCAACAACGACGTCCTCCAGCAACTGCGATCAAATCATGGCACTGAAGGCAGCTTATTTTTGTCTCCTCTGCTGCCCATCTCTCTCTCCAGCGCTTACACCCTGTTTCACCCCCACTCTCCTCCTCTTTTCTTTTTTTCTGGTCCTTTTCTCTCCCCCCTCAGTACACGACGGCTCTCTGAAACAGTTCTGAAAAGTTTTCTGAGCCCTTCAAAGCGTGGAGCTAAAACACATGGCTCTTGTGCTGCCAGCCCACTTTGTGCCAAAGGGAGAGCGCCTGTGCATGACAACGAGGGAGGATGAAGGGGCTCGCGCTGGGGGCAGAGTTAGTAGGGCAAACACCCCTTTTTTACCCTCCCATTCGCTCACACACACACACATGCTCGTCAACCCACTCGCAAAACACTGAACAATAGGCCTTCAGAGCTGAGCACATGACAACACACAAGTTATGTGTTTGGAGTTTCCACCTCACAGCAGAGAGAAAACCCCACAAACCCATCAGGTACAAACAGTTGGTTTCTGCCACTTGTGGCTGAATGCGTCCCCCCGTCGTGTTCTGTTGCTCAGTGCTTTACTTGCAGTTCACAGCCCAGTGAATTAAGATGCCGGCAGTGCTTCAGAACAGAGGCGGCAGAGGCATTTCCACGGCTCCCTCACAGGCGCTGCTAATCTGAAGATGGATCATTTCTGCTCCAGATCTCCAAACCGCTCATCCAGGAGTGAAATCCTTTTGCATGACGACAGTCTCTGTGAGTGGCAGTCGTGTTTGGTGTGTGAGCACGTACATGTATGTGCGCCTCAGGATTCCTTTCAGTCTGTAACGCGCCGCAGCATTCTCGCCTCAACATTGTTCCTGGGCAGCGGTAACCATGGCGACTCCTTAACAACTGCTGTCACCCCGTCCCTCAGCATTCTAACGTCTCCGCCCAACACACACACACACACACACACACACACACACACACACACACACACACTCCAAGAGGGAGCAGTATTGTGCAACAGTTTGTGGAGAGGATCTGCAGAACGCTGATTGGATGAGACACAATCTATCACATGAATATTAATAAAATATCAAACCTGATCATTAGATCGTAGGGCTGCATCCTTTCATAAACATCTAAATAAAAAAACAACCTGACAACTGTGCTGCTTGTGACTTTAACCCTACATAAGGCAACATCTACATTTGCATCATGTGTTGCTGCTTACAGCCTGTATACATTAATAATAGGACTACAGGGCACATGAGTCTTTGGCAGTCATGTTGAACTGGAGCGATGCAGCTGAAGAATGTGGGAGGAATCCTCTCCAGCAGACTGACCACACACTGACTCTGGCTCTGCTTTTACCCTTTTATGCACAACAGTGGAGTTGAAAAGAACAAGGCTGGGTCTGTTCTCTCCTTTGATTCTTTTGTCTGTCGAGGTGCCTCCTGTGAGTCTGTTTTCCGTCTCCCTGTCTGAGCCCGGGACACCTGGTCTACACCTCCAGTCGCTGAAGCTTCAGCACATCTTCGCTCTGCTTAAAGTTCCAGTATGAAGGATTCAATGGCATCGAACGGTGAGGTTACAGATAGTAAACAAATGAATACTTCTTCCCTCACCCTCCTCTTTGGGTTTTTAGTGATGGCTGCCAAAAATGTGAGAACCCTGAAAGACCCTCTCCAGAGCCAGGGTCCGGTTTGTTCCTTCTGGGCACTGGACTGCACATAGAAGATGGATGGAGGCATCGTGGCGTCACCAGGAACCCAGAGGTTGGCATTTGGCTGTCGCTAACCCGCTCTATTTAAACTCTGTTGAGAACTTGAGGACACTAGCGGCTTATCGATCACACGGTAACCCAACCCCAAAACAAATCCTGCTTGTTGTCTGTTTGACTCTCAGTAAGACTTTAATTCACTAAATTAGCATCATGCTGTACTCTGAAGGCCTTGGAATGAGCGAGTGAGACCATAAACTCTTCAGAAAAATGCTTACTGAGGTAATAAATCAACTGAGAATTAGGGCTGTATTCTCATAGTCTACTATACAACCAGAGATGTCGCCCCCTACTGGTCATTAGAAAGAATGCAGCTTAAAGGCACTTCCATATTGGCTTCACTTTTCAGACCCAGACATCCACCTTCTACACACAACCTGTGGTTCTGGAAAAAAAAAACTTGAAGGTGCAACATGGTAGACACTCTCTTTTTGTAGCTAATTTATGGAAACAACAACATAATGCTAATTTCTGGTGATTATACTCTAATGACACATAATTAAAAGTGCTATATTCAATTTCTGCCAATAAATCCCCCTAAATCCTAAACACTGGGCCTTTCATACAGTAACCTGACACATACCAACTAGCATGATGGGCCTTACACAGCATAATATTAAGAAACAAACTGTACCGAAAGATCATCAGAATACCATTATCCATCATCTCTACACCTCACTAGGGCCGTGGGGGGCGGAGCCTATCCCAGCTGACTCAGGGTGAAGGCAGGTTCACCTGGACAGGTAACCAGTCTATCACAGGGCTACACTTAGAGACAGA
>NW_007578438.1:257719-288043 GCF_000690725.1 Stegastes partitus
TCTGATGATCTGAATGCTCAGTTTTTAGTTTCATCAGACCAAACAGCCGTCTTCTAGTTTACCTCTGAGTCACCCACATGCCTTCTGACAAACTCTAGTTGAGATTTAATGTGAGCATTTCTATGTTCTCGTGTCATTGTGGACTACCGAGTCACCGCTGACTGCACACGGATGATTTTCATTGTACTAATTTTGGCACCAACTGGCTGCACTTGTGTTTAATTTACGGAGTCACTTTAAACGTAGATGAACCGTTATGCAGCCACTTATTTTACATTTTATATTTTTTAATTAATCTGTTTTCATTCTGACACCAAAGAGCCTTTTTCTTGTAAATTCTTGTCCAAAAAGGCAAATTAAATTGACCATGATTCAATGATGAAAAGCGAACTTAAGAGAGGTGAATGCATTTTGGAGGCGCTGTCATATTTCTGTGGTGTCTCACGTGGTGCCGGTCCATTACGTTTTAGATCAATTATGCAGTAAATATTGAACTGAAGCTTTAAAAAAAGGGCACTGCATATGGCCATATTTGTTAGAAATATTACATTTACATATTTCTGACAAAGTGTTGAGACGTGCTTACCGTAGGCAGCTTAGTTCTGTTGGCGCTGATGAAGAACATTTAGCTATTGTTGGAAGACTTCAGAACCTAATGCAGTGTAAAGATGATTAACATTAGTGTACTAATCGACTGATGTAATTGGACATTTTGCAAGCTCAGGGACTCCATAAAACGAGTGTGTTGTGAATAAAGAACTTGTTCAAGGTCTTCTGTTTCCCTCATTGATCTGAGGCTATTTATCCCAGACTGCATTGGCCACATTAAAACCACCTACCTGCTGAGATCCAACCTTTAAGCTGCACAGAACAAAATAATAACAGGGCTGTCTTTAAAACTTTTACTTCAAACTGAATTATAGATGCCCCCTTCAGGTGTTTTTTACCCAGACTGCACCGTGTGAATCTACCAGCAAAGTTCAGTGTGTTCTTTATATTAATTCTTTATAGAGGAAAGATCAAGTCACACATATGTGGTTTCACAATCCTTGGAAAACAGCTGACAGCATTATGTTCCCAGTTCAGGACTAAACGAGCCCGAAGCCTCTCACACACAAAAATAAAGACACCATCTGACTGCGACACATTCATAGCGACCCATGCTGATGACAGAAAACTATTCTGAAGAGCGAAAGCAGCTCCGCAACGTAACCTCCGACGATTCAAACGGAAAAACGAATCATCCCTCTGACATGCAACACTGAAACATAGATACAGAAAAGATGAGCTTTTTACAGCCATGTCCAACAGTAAGACACATGAGAAAACATCCGTGGATATATACATTAACTTACATGATCAATAGCTCTGTTGGTTTATGAACAGTATTTACACAGTAGTGGAGGAAGTCCTCTCTCCCCACCAGCTTCAGTCACAGCACAGTTTCTCGTCACTTGTTTGTCTCGTTTGGCTTCTACTCAGCACGGATCTACGGGACTGACACATATACAAATGGCTTCTCTGTACAGGTCCAGATGTTCAAGCAAAGAAATCACAACATGAGGCGGCGGTTCCTCCTCACATCCAGGGACACACCCATGGCTTATCACATTATGCTGAGGTCGCTAACTGATTGGTTGAAACTCCTCCTCTGAGCTCCTGTAGTCCGACCCGGTCCGTTCAGCTCCACAGCGTGTCCCACTGAGCTGAACAAGGGATGTCTGTTACAGTAATATATGTTATTGGCAAACTGTGGCGTAATACAGCGATCTCATGACAGTCATGTTAGTAGACACATATCAACAAGGCAGACAGACAGACTCGGAACCATCTGTGCTAAGATAACAAGAAGCGTGTTTGCAACCGATGAGCTTCACAGAGACAGAACCGGACAGTCCCGTTTGAACTCGGCGTGATCAGTGACTCGGATCGGTACAGTGTCGTGTCTCTGATCGTCCTCTCCGAGAAACGTCCTCGGGTTCAGAACGGTCCGGAGTTCAGACGATGGATCCCTTGGAGGAGGACAGGTGGATGGACTGGATGCGCATGGCCAGGGTTTTCTCCAGGTCCTGCAGGATGTCACAGCCGGGGCTGTCCGGAGGCGCGTCGTACAGCAGCTGTTTGAACGGCTCCAGCTCGATCAGGATGACCATGTTCTTCAGGAAGTAGCCCTCTATGTAGGACGCAAGGTCCGGAGCATCGAGGAACTGGGAAGGAGAGGTGGGACACGACTGAGGAATGCAAGTTTTTAAAGAAATGAAAAGAAAAGTTTTGCTTCACCTTGTGCAACAATAGTTCAAGTTAGTGGACAGTCAGCAAACAATCCAACCAATCACCCTCCTCCTTCTATACAAACATGTATATAATACTGTTATCTTCTTTATCTCCTTTTGCACTGTTTGAAATCTGATTTATTTATTTTTGCTTATTTTTTTATCCCCCTCTCTCTAGTTATATATATGCATAAATACTCATATATATATTTATTTCTTGTGTGTTTCATTCCTTATTCTTATTTATCTTTTTATTATTGTGTCGGTGTGGACCAGGTGCACGACGCATGTCCCTGCCCTTACACCAGGTACATCTGTGACCAGTAACGGCCTTGAATCTTGGATCCTGCATCAGTCTCCATCAGCGCTCGCTTTGTGCTGAACGCTGACGCTTCCTTTACCTTGGTGTGGTTGTAGATCTCAACACAGGTTTCCGTGTTGATGTTCTTGGAGCAGATGATCTCACAGTGTCTCTGCAGCGCTTCCAGCTGGAAGAACTTGGCTGCTGATAGAAGCTGCAAAAACACGCAATTAACTCAAAGTTCAGAATTTTGTTCTTAATTCAGAAAAATGGTTCAGGATCCATGTTCCAATACAAGATCGTGCAACATCAGTATTGTTCTACTTACAGAAGAATTTTGCACTATAGATTCCAGGATAGTCAGTATTTCTACTCATTGAACAATCTGTGCAATGCTGTTATTTTCTACATCCAGAGCATTTTTCTCTTTCTTCAATATTTGCACATCCACATCTGGAACAACCAGTCATGATGTATGTTTGTACACAGGTCTGCACACTTAATGAAGGCTTATCTCATCTCATAGATTCACATGTAAACGGTCCTAATCGTGTGATTTCCAGTGTGAGCGCTCACCTCCATAATGTCAGGGTTCCTGATGTGCAGAGCATCCGTCCCTCCACAGTACAAATACTGCATCACCAGCTGACAGGAGGAACCGGAGGAATAAAGCACACATTCAGAGGAGGAAGCAGTCGGAATACGAGGCTCTTATCAGAAAGTCTGTCTCGCTGAAAGTAATTACCTGAAAAATGTGATATTTGACATTGCTGATTTCAATGCACGTGTTTTCACCACAAGGTCTGTTTGCGAGCAGAGATTTGAACCTTGAGAGAAAGAAAAAGAGACACAGAAGAGAAAAGAGAAATCACAGCCTTGGCCAGGAAAGAGAAGCCGTACGATAACTCAGCATTTGGTGCACGCTCCTGTTTGAACGCTCACTGAATGAGGAGGAACCTTCATCACATACAGCAGCAGGTAACCTGTGCATAACATCACAGGCTTTAATATGTTTTATGTTTTAGAGTCATGCGTCCTTTCTCTTCAATCATTTCACGACAGGAGGGATTAGTTGTCATCAAGGTAACGAAACCGGCATCAGAACAAAGACTTTACGGATCAACAACGACATCAGGCCTCAGACAACGTGTTGGTCTGTGCTCCGGTCAGAGTCCTCCACAGTCTGCATGGACTCCTCACAAAGCCACAGAGCTGCTGTATGAACTGAGCATCCTGAAAGCTGCTCTCTACGTACCTGTTGGAGGCTGTGAACAGCAGGACTTTGTGGGCGTAGAACGGCTTCCCCTCCACCAAGAAGGTCACGTCAGACATCTCTTTATTGTTCAGGAAGTGAGGATCTGAAAGACACGCGGCCAGAAAAACTTGATGTTTTTCTGATTATCATAAAGAGAAGCACATGGGGTGTGCAGCTTAGCCTCACCACCCATCTAAACACATCTCACAGCTTCCTGTTCCGGCCTGCGGGCACTAGATGGTGTTGTGTGCACTTTGTAATCTACAGCATTCACTCCTAGAGCTGGTTCTAAAACATACACAAGTGTGGTTCTGCCTTCTGAATGTTTCTACATCGTTAAGCTCACAGTGACCCTAACGAAGCGATGAAGACGTGCTCACCGAGGCGTGACGACTGCTTCTTCTTGATCTCGACCAGTTTGGGGATGGGGTACGGCCCGTAGCACTGGGTGAAGATGGCAGACAGCTGCTGACTGATGACTTCGTTCTGGGAAAAACAAAAGCACGCACAGAGTAACAGGGAGGGTGAGGAGAGCTCACCTCGGATGCACTGCACTCATCCAGGAGTCCACGTTATGCAAGACGACGAGCAGCACAGCGCTCCTCTCCTACACAAACAACCCCCGACGCAATTATCGGCGCAGCGAGAGGTTAAACTTCTGGATCGGCATTCACTTTGTTCAAGCAGTTGTTCCAATAAGCCGCGTATTCATGTGTATCTGACACCTCTGAAAGGGGATCAGATGAATATCAGACTGCTTTCTGAACACCCACAGCTCCTCAGAGATTACTGTAGAGCAGTGACAGGTTGAGCCACTGCAGGAGAAAGAGGAGCAGACAGCAGAACGAGAGCTTCTTAGCCTCAATCTCAGCTTCTTCATTTACACGTGTGAGCGAGTGTGAAGGTAAAACTGAAAGAGGAAGGAGAGGAAGTGGCTCACAGCACTACAGAAACCCACAGAGCAGCCGGACTGGAGCTGCTCACCATGGATGGATGGATGGATGGATGGATGGATGGATGGATGGATGGATGGATGGATGGATGGATGGATGGATGGATAGATAGACAGATAGATGGACAGATGGAGGGATAGATGGATAGATAGATAGATAGATAGATAGATAGATAGATAGATGGATAGATGGATAGATAGATGTATCATAAACATTGTTTTATTGATCAGATGAACAGAGATAAATCAGTGATGTATTCATTGCCATAAACTGGACGCTCAGAGCTTCTGTCCAGACGACCGTCGCTGTCGGACAGACGAGCAGATTGTACGTTAATCAGATTAAATCAATACAGATGATTTGATTCAGCCGAACTGAGCAGAGCTGAACAAAAACAGAGTGCAAACTAGAGACTAAGTTGCTGAATGCAGGTTTGAGGTGGAGGAACGATGGACGAGCTGCACCTCGACGTCTCCTCCCGGTGGAGCAGACAGAACCAGAGGTCCCCGAGGCCCTCACGGAGATCAGGATTACTGACCACACATCAGCCAGGACACAGACAAGGACTGACACTGCAGCAGGTCACTGAAGCCTGGCGTGGAGTCCAGTGTGTGTGTGTGTTACTGTGTGTGTGTGTGTGTGTGTGTGTGAGGGATGCTGTTGATGATGTGAGTCTCTGCTGCTCTGCTCCTGTGTTTTATTGATGTGTTCAGACCTTTTTTTCGGTCCTATATCAGCACTGACAGCTGAACTCATCACCAGCAGGGCGGCATGAAGCCGAGGCAGAGAGACAGAACCAACGGAGGTGCCAGACGGGACAATGAGGTTCTGTTCTAGATCTAATACTGCCCACCGATGGGATCGTGAGCTTAAGTAATGAGGCCGAGCCCTGATCTAATGAGCAGCACCACAGAGGACCGGGGACGTAGCATGAATCACTAGCATTTCAGCTAATTGATACTGAGTGGGCCTCCGAGGTTCTGATGGTCTCTGATGATCTGACAACGTCCTGACAACGTCCTGACAACCGTACAGCCGGACATGAAGCAGAGACGGGTCATGTCCATGTTAGACCGTCACGTTTCTGCTGCTTCGCCTGACATTTCATCTTAAACGATGAATATTTATGAAGACACTGAACTCGCTGCCTGATTCTCCTGCTTTGTGTTCTGCTGTGAATAAACTTGGCCTTCAAGACCAAAGCGGCACGCTGTGCACAAAGCTACGTTTATGAAGCAGCTCAGTCTGTTTCTGCAGCCTGCAGTCGGGTCAGAAAATAAAAAACATGCCCGTTATATGTGGAAAACCATCCTGGACTTTACGTGGATCAGGACATCTCCAAATACTACAACAGTTCATATCTGCTCAATCAGTCCTGAACGCTCAGCAAAAATAACACCTTCTGTCATATTGAATGTCACATTAAAAGCATTGTTTGCAAGACTGGACTGTTCACGACGGCTTCACTTTTATTTATTTATATTTCTGTTTGATCTTCTTGTCCATTAACGTAGATGCTGAATTATTGGTTAAATAAGACGTAACAGTGGAAGTTTTAGGGCTTTTATCATTTATAGTTACAGAGATAATGTGGTTCAAACATCGTCTAAAGTTTTAATGAAAAACAAACCCATCCCAGACAGTGTTTGGTATCAGGCTCAGACGTCACAGAAAATAGTTTAAACATCCTTCGCTTACAGTAAATAAACGCTTTGAGCACATCAGAGCTGGACCGGGCCAGATGAGTTCTAACAGGAGACCCAGACGGAGCGGTACCTTGCTGGCTCTGAGGATCTGGAACATGAGAGGCAGGCCGTGCGTGATGAGCTCCTCGGTGTACTCCTCCTCCTCAATGCAGCTGAACTCTTTCAGCAGACCCTGGATCAGCGGCCGGCGGTGCTGATGGAAACACGTGCGCAGAGACTCCAGCCAAGTGTGTAAAGTCCACGGGACCCCTGGAGAGCCAACAGCAGACAGTAAGATGGTGTAAGGAATGAAGACGTCACGCTTCAGAGTGTTTCCAGCGACCCACCGAGGCTCCGGATGTCGATGGTGATGTCTACGTGGCCGTGCTCTGCACTGTGGTACATGGCTTCTTTCAAGGCTTTGAGTTTGGCCTTTCCGGTTCGGATCAGGTCCATCTGAGACGGACTTCTACCTTCCAGCTCCGAACCTTCTGCCAGAATCTCCTCCAAGGACAAGACGTCCCCTTTTCCTTTCTCCGTATGGGACAGCAGCTTCCGGAACACGTTTCTGCATCAACAAATACAGAAAAACCCAAAAAGACGTTTAATCTGATCAGTCAGCACCGACTCTGCTCAGTAGATTTTTATTTAGATTTTTTACCAACTACCAGTTTGTGTGTCAGCATCACAAACGGAGCGAAACAACAAAGAAAACGGATGCTGTGGTGTCACTAAAACCCATCAGAGGACTGTGAACGAAGAGCCATCACTGGGACAGTCTGCCGGCAGGATGACTGATATTGCTGCATATGTCTGGATTTTAATTAAAAAGTGTGATTAAATAAACAACAAGAAACCTCCAGGGGAAAACAAACACTCACTTTATGCAAAGAGGCACTTGACTGTCTTAAAAGGCTCACAGAGACTCTATGTGACTGTACTCAGCGGTAAACAGCTTCACCTGACTGGAGGAAACGTCCTCATGTAACACACTTTATAAATAGTTGGGAGCTGAATCATGCTCTTGGCCTACATCGTGAAAACATAAAGCTGGTAGCCGCCCAGCAGAGTTCGATACGCTGGGGCCACGTTTGATGGAAACCACACTTAGAGACAGACAACCAAGCACACTCACACCTGGACAGGTAACCAGTCTATCACAGGGCTACACTTAGAGACAGACAACCAAGCACACTCACATTCACACCTACGGACAATTTACAATCACCAATTAACCTCAGCATGTTTCTGGACTGTGGGAGGAAGCCGGAGAACTCGGAGAGAACCCACGCTGCACGGGGAGAACATGGAGACTCCACGCAGGAAGATCCCGGGTGTCCTCACCGGGACGCCAACCACCGACCTTCTAGCTGTGAGGCCATGGTGCTAACCACTGAACCACCTGCAGCCCCAGACATCAGGATCTATTTAGTTTATTCTGTGACTGTTTCTTAAGTTTCCACCTTTAAAAACAGCTACAGCTGGACCATCTTCTGCTTCTACGGATGGAACACACTCAGGAGAAGTTCGTCTCTGGGACCACAACACCAGGAAGTCGTGAAATTAGAAAGTCTCCATAAAAACGGACCTTCTACCGTTCTAATGGTCTCATAACAACGAGTCAGTAAACAGTGGTTCTGTTAAACCTGGTCCAGAAACAATCTCCTTTGTAACTTTAATCATTTTAATGCAACAGAAATAATGACCAGATGCTCCTTTCACTTCAGTCGCAGCAGCACCGGGCAGTCTGCATGACATACAGCCTGGTTCTGGTTCTGAGACCTCCACGGTGGACAGGTCACGTTGGACTTTAACCATATGAGCTGTTCATCTCAAACAAAAACGAACAGAAACTCTGAAGGAGAAGCACAGGAAGCCCAGAGCGGTTCATTGATGCAGTAAATCAGTTGAGCGGCTGACGTTTCCATTTCATGCTCATGCTCTGTTGACTTTGTTTGTACATAAACCAGATTATATGCAGAACACACACTGAGCGCGTGTGTTTTCTGTTTATCTGCTTGTACGGCCGATGCTGGAGCATGAATCCGTGTGTTGCCTACCTGTGTCCGTGGGCCGCTGCCAGGCTGTAGGAGTTCATGTCTCCCTGTGGCGCGGTGGAAATGCCATTACGGTACATGGTTCCCACCATGGGGTCGGCGCCGCGCTCCAGCAGCAGAGTCACCAGCTCAAAGTTACCTGCACGGGGAAACAAACACAACAGGATTAAACCAGGTGAGACAGAGAGAAGGATGAGAGTGATGCACATCATTTGTTCTGCACTCGTGAATCTATTTGTCTTTATTTTTCCAGCCCCGTGGGATAAATCAGCCTCTGAGGTCGTCAGTCAGCAGCACAGTCAGGTGTAGTTGTGGAGGCGGCCTATCGGCGGCCAGCTGCTGTCAGCGTGCTGCGCTTCAGGACAAGAGTCCCACCGAGTCTCCGTACCTGCAGCAGCAGCCAGCTGCAGCGGCGTCTCGGTGTAGTTCTCCATCCCGTCCTGCAGGGAACCCTCCACGTTGGCTTTGGCATCCAGCAGCAGCTGCAGGTGGTGGTGGAGGTGGAGGTGGAGGTGGAGGAGGTGGTGGTGGTGGGGGGAGGTACGGCGAGGACGATGGGAGACAGAGAGAGGGAGGGTGAGGAGAAGAGGGAGGAAGAGCAGCAGACTGAGCTTCAGTCATCTTGAGCATAAACGAGTAAATCTGACTTTTACACGGATCAGTCAGAGCAGAGCAGCCGGCGGGTCGCATTTAGAGTTTTAGAGGGAAGACGCCTGATTGGTTCCTGATTAGCTGCACCTGCTGAGACAAGAAGCTACAGGAAGCTTCAGATACATTATTAAAATAAAAGTAAGCGAGCTTAAAGGTTTTTTAACCGTTTTTTTAAACTTTAATGTTCATGGTTCCACCTGCTGCATGAAAGCTGAGCTCCAGCTGGACAGACATCTGATCATCAATCATCTATCATCTATCATCTGATCACCTATCATCTATCATCTATCACCTGATCATCTGATCACCTGATCATCTATCATCTATCACCTGATCACCTGATCATCTGATCATCTGATCATCTATCATCTGATCACCTGATCATCTGATCATCTATCATCTGATCATCTATCATCTGATCACCTGATCATCTGATCATCTATCATCTATCATCTGATCACCTGATCATCTATCATCTGATCCTCTGATCATCTGATCACCTGATCATCTGATCATCTATCACCTGATCACCTGATCATCTATCATCTATCAGATCATAACAAACTAAGACCTGAACGTAGGCGAACAACTTCTGTGATTGAATAAATTAATAAGAACTCTAAGTGTTACTTTGCTGGAGGGACACAGAACATATTGTTCTGGATTCTCTCTTTTTATTATTTTAGCATTTCAAGAGTTTTGTTTATTTACAAACATGTGAACCAACATATGGTACAATAATAAACACACACAGCTACATGAACAAAACCAGTCTGATCCAAAACACGCTTCCAGGACCTCATCACTCCTTCACATTGACTTCTGTGGAATATTTCAGGTTGAGGATATTAAAGCTTTGTTAATGGAACGTGCAGTATTTCATATTTCCACTCTGACAGAACTTCACTACCTGAACAGAACCTCTCACTGTTCTGCTCTGTGGCCTTGTTTCAGCTCACACTTTATTATCAGTAACGTATCGTACTTCCATCTTCCTGCGTTTCTACTCAGCACTATGTTTCCTAACGTGGTGTGACTCAGGTTTTCTGAGCAGAACAGTTTCCTAACGTTTTATCTGAATGAGTGGACAGCTTGTGTCTGCTGTTTGTGGGGATTCCTGTTCGAGCCGCTCTCTGAAACAAACCCCAATACAAATATGCAGAACTTCCTTCTTTGCACTTACAACTTGTTCCATTTTAGACATTTTAAAATAATCGTAACGAATGAACGAGCCGACGTCTGAAATCACCTCCAGCCTCCTTCAGCCTCCATCTGTTTGTTTTTTGTAATGCACCAGCAGAAATAAAGAAGTCTGAACGATTTCTCTCTGTCCTCGTCCCAAAGCCCAAAGAACACTTCCAGAAACCCCCATTAGACTAAAACGCTCTCCCAGTTCCTCAGATAAAGTGGGCCTCTGCGGCGCTACTCGTTAAACTGGCTGAGAGGTATTTATCATTAACAAACGCTCTATCTGGGGAACAAGAGAAGGAACAAGAACAAACTCCTGAATCTGACAGCGTTTAACAAGATGAGCTGCATCTACAACCAACGTCTGAGAAAACTGAAATGATGATAAATTTAAAGGCAAAACATTACAGCAGCTTTAATCTTTTTAGCTCGTTGTTCCTTTTTTAAATCTGATGTGCTGGAGTCACGTGGCCGAACCGTTCTCCATTAGGATTTAATGATTCACAATCCGATGGACGGATCACTTAGAGGGCAAACCGAATTAGTTAAATGAGTTCAATAACAATTAGGCTGCTGTGTTTCCACTTTCCACTGGCTGGATGCAGTCCTGTCCATTTGGTCAGAAGTGCACCAGAGGAAGCGAGTCCTGCCCTAAAAACCGACACCACAAGATCAAATTCTGCATCGTAGACGGTGTCTCAGTATATTTAACAAAAAGACAGAGAAACAGGAGAAAAGTGGTGGCGGTGAACCTTTACCAGAAGCTTTGATGACAAAAATAAGATGACAATGATGACCAACCATGAGCTGAAGCACAACAAGAGGTCATGATGAGAGATCACAGGTGAGGAAGACGTCACTACCTGCACCACAGGCACATGTCCGTGTAACACAGCGAAAGTGAGGGGCGTCGCCTGCCGCGTTTCGGGAAAGACTGAGGGGTGCTTGTGCACTGAGTTTGGCACCTGGGGAAGGGGACACAGGTAGGGTGGGGTAGGTGGGTGGGGGAGGGAGGGAGAGAGGTGAGGGAGAGAGAGACCAAGCCATTAAAACGACTACATGGCCTACGACACGGAGCACAAGACAAGCAGCAGGAGGGGCAGACAGGAAGCTACAGGAGAAACTGGAGTAATTAGGCAGGAACCCCGGGGCTGCAGAGGACATCCTGTCACCGCGCTCGCCGTCTAATGAACACGATGGATTGATCTGTCTCGTTAGGTCTCGTCCTAATGGTTTGGCTGTGATCTCTGTGGCCCTCCGCTGTGGGTTCCTCTGACCTCTGAGGCTCGTCTCAGACCAACCAGATGAAAGCATGACACACATGACGCACAGCCGCATGACAACAAAGCACAAAGGCTCAGACGCTTTCTTCCTCAGGCTGCTTTTAGGAAACAAGGAGGGAGAAGAGACACGTGAGCTTCTGTTTCCTTCTCTTTCTATTGGTGAATGACATTAGACTGAACGTTTTCTGGCTGCGTCGCCAATAAATCCGTCTCTGAGCTGCCGAAAGAATCGTGTTTGTCTGTCACATTTGTCTGTAAAAAATCGAAGCTTCAAATCCAGATGCATGAAACGGACGTGGGAAGCAGAGCCTTTGTATGTTTTAGTCGGCGGCGCTTTGTGCTTTGGCCAGGGCTCACGAGTGCAGCGCAAATCAACTCTGACACAGTGGCTGATGGGACACGTTGCTGCTGAAGTGACTAACGAGGACCAGGATCATGAGGGCCGAACGGAGCGCGCTCTGTGACGGCGGGCCGGGATGCCGCCTCGATCCTCTGCCCACTCTGTGAGGAATTCAGTTTGCTTTAAGTCAGCTGGTCTGGTTTTTTCTTTTTTTCTCTGTGTCAGGGGAAAAGAAAAAACAGCCTCAGCAGCAAATCTCTGTGTCACATCTCAAGCTCAAAGTGCTCAAACTGGTTTGAGTGGACCGCCGGCGCCTCATGATCCTCACCTCTGGAACATTTAGCGGCATGACACATGGGGAGAACAGGAGGAGATGGAGGACGACATGTTTGGGTTTCTCCAATCGATGCCACACAGATGAGGTCGTTACACACAAAGGAAATGGTTTATTCATTCTTTAAACACATACAACTGTACAGACTGAATAAAGTTCTAAAGCCTCGTCAACACCTCTCACCTGTCAGAAACCCACTCCTCCTCCACCTGGCCTGCTTCTGTCATACAGCTCCACATAAACACTGATATAAACATCCCTAAACACTGCAGAGATCAGAACTTCTTGTTTCTTAAGTTCTGCTGACTTGGACGTCCCCCCGATGAGACTGACCTCGCTGTTGATATCTGCTCCTGCATCCAGCAGCATCTGCACCATGGCCTCGTCTCCACGGACGCAGGCGTACATCAGCGGGGTCATCCCCTACGTGAGCACAGGTGCAGGAGAACAATAAGCAGCCAAGATGCCATTCTTCCATTTTTGTTAAAGCATCAAACGTCTTCATGTGAGCTTCTACATTCAGATCTTTCATCGGTGAGTGCTCCACACTGACTGTCTGCCACTAAGATGTGTGAACATGAGTTACGTCCTGCCCTGCTCTCTGCTTTCATTACTGGTAGCACCTGTATGCTCGGCAGCTCCACTCCAGGCTCCTCCAGTCTGATGACAGCAATATTCTGCTATTGATCACATTTTTACAGGACGCCGTGTGACTCAGCGCGTCCTCGGGGCCATCTGAGATCCTGGCAGAGGTTATCTGACAGAAAACCAGCAGCGCTCTGTGTTTGAACTACATGCTGGTTTCCCCATGAAAAAACATGAGCTACGCTGTTCTCCTGATGATTTACTGGAGCTGCTGGTCATGATATGAGCAGAGCCGGTCGGCAGGAGAGCTGCAGGAGAAACACGTCAGAGGAAGATTTAATATGTAGGCCCACCTCTCCGCTCACAGGTGAAGGAGCCTCAGCTTACCGAGCAAACAAACACCTTCCCCAGGCTGTGTGTGTGTGTGTGTGTGTGTGTGTGTGTGTGTGCCTGTCCATGCATTATTTAACATGTTGACTGTGTCTCTAACCTGCTCGCTCATGCTGTTGATGCCGTCCGGCCCCAGCAGGTTGACAGCCTGCTTCACCAGGTCGGTGCGTCCACAGCTGAGCATCCGGAAGCCCAGGTCCTGCAGGAACTTTGCCTCAGTAGAGGCAGCGTCCAGTTTCCTCGAGGCACAGAAGCAGTCATCTGTTCTGAAGGGCAAAGCACACAAAGTGATTCAGAGAGCGGCCGGCTGTTGTGGCTGCTTGAGAAGCGCCACATTTCCCCCTAAACACCTGACCAGCGTTATTCTTTCACACCACAGGGAGGACAAGTATGCACATCTTTTGTTTGCTTGTATCACTGTGTGTCTGCGGGTTCAGATCAAGAGGTGGCTGAACAAACACACTCGTGCTCTGCAGCCCAAAGGGAAACACTCCTGGCGGGCCTACCGGAGCTGGCGTGGCTCACAGTCCACTCCGGGCAGCAGCAGCCTGGCGGCCTGCCGGACGTCGTCGCTGTCCACGGAGAAGCTGCGCCTGTGTTCGGTGTGAACCACGGCCACACGCACCCACTCCATGAGCGGCGGCAGCACCAGAAACGGCCTGTAGGGGGAGATGGAGGCACGTGTTGACCAACGCTGAACTCCAGGCACACACCAGGCACTTGCAAGGAAAACCCACCTCATGCAGAATCTGCATCTGTTGTGTTGGAGCTGCTGCCTGGTGCAGCGGATGTTTGAGAACAGGATGAACTCTAGAAAAGGAAACTAAAGAGCCCAAACCAGCACGCCGCGGACACGCCTGAATATGAGAACATCTAAGTGGGAAACAGCTGATCTCAGACTGTGGACCAAGTTACCTCGTTTCAGACGCAGACGTTTCCAATCCAGTGGCTGCTGGTCCTGATCCAGACTGAAGCCTGCGTGACTCTAGAACTGTTTTAAAGGCTCATCTGGTGACACGAGCAGCACGCTGTCGATATAGACGCAGTGCAACACATGCACATCCTGAGAGTTTCTGAATGCCATAGAAATGCACTCTGACGCTGCATCAGTCATATCAGTTACACGTATCATCACAGCGCAAGGTCACCAACTGCAGCTTCTACGCTTTAATCAGCGCCACAGCACCATGAGGTCCAGTGGACTCACAGGTACTGCACAGCAACACACAGCATTCATGAAGCTCACTGATTCTGAACTCTGCTGCACTGACAGAACCAGGGAACAACATTTTAACCCAACACAGGAAACAGAACCGGTCTGGATTAGCAAGCAGGCCAAAGCACCGGGGCCCAGGAAGCCCGGGTCGACCTCATATCAGCCGGGCCTGCACAATCAGATTCCTGGCAAATTAGTCAGAAATGTTCATCACCTAAAGCAGCTCATCGGCTGTAAGGACTCCATCTGGTCTGGAAGGGAGACTCGATATCTAGTCTTCAGATCAGAACTGTTCAGGTTCACACTGTGGAACTGCTCGTGTTGTTTCTGTAAATCAAATAATGAACAGAGAGAAAACCTCCGGCCTGCTGGTATTATCCCATCACCAGAACACTGTCTGCTCTGCATCACCATCAGACGTGACAGCTTTTCTCTCTCATAAGCCCTCCACTGCTCGGCGTGTCAAACGTCAGGAACGTCCGTCATTGGTCCCTGAAGCGGCGCTCTCGCATGTAAAATAAGTAAAACGCAAAAACTGTGAGGTTGAATGAATTAAGAAAAAAAAAGAAAAAGAAAATCTTCTCCTCCCGGCTTCCTGTCTGCTGCTCTCCTCCGCTCGTCCTGCGTCAGTGTTTACTGCAGTCACATGGACTCCACATGCATGAAGGTCCACGATGCTGCGCGTGGCCTCCAGACTGTACCAACAGCATGACATGGAAACACACACGCTCTCCACTTTGGCAATCAATGAGCTGTTCTAAATACATTATGTAAAACATACCTGCACTCTCCACACGGTCTGGAGGCGTCACTAGACTTTGTTCAGTAACATGCGGAGACAAGGGAAGCCTTTGGACTGCTGGTGCAGCCCGGCAGGGGAGGCATGCATCTCACACAGGTACACAAAAATAAATATATGAGCACGAAAGAAAAAATAGATTTAAATGCAAACTGATATAAATAAAGTCAACGTCAAATTTGATGTTTGCTTTTATGGTCTATGTTTTTAATCCTGCAAAACAGCATTTAGATCACAGCATTTCAGAATAAAAGCATCTGATGGGGATGTTTTCTGAATACATTAACTGCTCATGTGTTTTTATGAGCTGTCACATATACATGCAGTACGGACCTGATGAAACTCGGTCCGCTCCTCTGGGATCTGCTCATCAGTGTCAGTGTCAGTCTTAAAAGGATGCCTTAATGCCTCGACTGTTCCTGACACGTGCTCGGCTCACATCTGTCACTCATTACCGCCGCTCCCAGTCCATGGCAGGGTTATTTTAATTACAGTTTGATATGCTGAGAAGCCCCTTTTTGTTTTACTCACTTCAAAGGAGCCTGACCTGCAGCCACGTGACGCTACTGGTTCATTAAAAGCAGCGCACGACACCTAATCAAGAGGCAGCGAACGTATAACGGCGACGCATTCCTTCACAGGCCCAGTGGAAACTCTGGTTCACACGCAGTTCAAGGTCTCACTGTTTCCATTCAGCCTGCTTTCAAGGACTGCAATAAAGTGCTCAGACATTCCTGAAGGAGAGGAGGAACTGCAACTGGAGGGCTTTCCCTAATTTTTCGACTCTGGCAAAGATGACTTTTAAAAAAAACAACAACACGCATACATTTTGGTTGCTAATGGTGACTGGAGCTGAAGCAGACGCGAGTCGGACACCTGGGACTGGCATGAGCTGATAAACCGCTCTGCTGCAGGTGATAAACTCTGGAGCCCAGCGGAGGGATGCTCAGGCTCAGCTGTCAGCGCTCTGCCGCCGGCTGAAAGGGGTTTCCACCAAACTGGAGGAAATACTGGACGCAGAGCGAGTTAAAAAAAAAACAACAGCTCATAAAATCAGTAGAAAATTAGTTCATGAGCAGAAACAGTGAAGAACGGGAGACGTGCTCTGAGCTTTTCTGACTTGAGGGGAAACTTTCCAGAGTCCAGAGAGTCCAGGATGATGGATCAGGGTCTCAGCACCACGGAAAAATCCTCTAACCCTCATGTCATTCACATGAGTCCTACAACTGCCGCTACGTCAGCGGTGCTGCTCCAACAGAACCCGTCCTGCCACCGCTCAGGTCACCCAGAGGGCTCCCTCAAGTCGCCAATAAGGTGACGACTCACTTATATAAAACTGCTGCTTTCCTTCCAGAGGAAAACATCTGGTGCACCATTTCCAAGCACGCAGAGCCAGGAACACAATAAAAGTCTGCAGAGGTGTTGGGTTGCAGCCTCGTGCAGCTCTCTCGGTGTTTCGCTGTTTTTGTCCCTGAGCACATGAAAACGGTGCGATCGTACAAAACGAGGTGAAAAGGCCCGACAGGCTCATCAATAGCTGCTGTTTCTCTGCCTCGCTGTGAGATTAAGGCGCCTTAAAAAATCCTCACAGTGTGAAAACAAAACATTTCTGACAGCTCCATGATGATATGAAGCAGATACAATAAAGCTCCTTTTCCTAAGAAAAACAAAGCTTTTCTGTACTGTGCATTACTGCCTGTTGGTGAGATGTTTCTGTTTCATTTCTTCTGCTCCCAGCTTGTGTTTCTATTCCTGAGTGGTGTGCATCAGACATTTGAGGATTATGGATGTATTCATCAGTGCTCCTACTTGCATAAAGGCACCACAAACTAACAAGGACACATGATCAGTCATTTTGGGTTGTGTACGTGTCCACCTGATGGATATTTTCTTTACTTTTAGCTCCGTTTTGGTCTCTACCGACTATTACTGGCGTATCTGTTGTTTTAACTGGTGAACGTGTCCACAGCGCCCCCTGCTGAGCCACTAAAGGTGCTTTAATGCTGTTCAGTGCTGAGCAGGTCGCCTCGATGGGGCTTTTAAAACTATTTTGTTGAAAAAGTTGCACACAAGAACGGTGACAGTAAAGCACAGCAGTAAAGCTGAAGGTCAGAGAATCCAGAATGGATCAGAGACGGAAACCAGAAGTTCAGCTCAGAGCTGGTGAAGTAACCCCACAGTCCAACACAGATGTATTGATTTTAGCTGCAGAAATTGTTTGTAACTGGATTGTTTTTCAAATTACTGTGATTCTGTTTGTGACAATCGGTGCAACTTAATTTACCGCCGTTTACTTTCAGTGTCCAAAAGAGAGAAACCCAGAGTGTGTGAAGGCTGCTATTAGTCTCCATTATGAAAACCTACAATGAGATCTGTCGATATCATCCGACGGTCCTTCCCCGTCTCTGAGTAAAATCCCATTTCTACTCAGAGTACGTTTTAAAAACACACACCAGCGTCTCTTTGTCCTAAAGCCGCAGTAGTTTCCTGAAACAGCTGGAAATCAGCAAAGTGACTCCAGCAGGAGAAGACAATGTGTTTTCTGGGGACTATTTTCATTCTGAATTATCACATATTGGAGCTCTGGCCAGTATTCAGGCAGCGAATGCAGGACTGGCCCAAAATAAAGGCACACTGATGTTTTATTAGCTGTGGACAGGCGGCTCTGTGCGGCAGATACAGGCTCTGGCTTCAGACACAATGCTTCTGAGCAGGGATCAGCTTATTGTTGGTTTTGGGCTTTTCATGGGATTTGTTGACAAAAATATAGAACAGCAGCAGACGCGGTGAAACTATGAATCTGAGTTTAGTGTGCAGCTGCTCTGTGCGGTCCGGTCCGGTCCGGCTGGATCTGGAGCTCCTCACCTCTCTGTTTGTAAGGTGACCTTGGAGGGCTCCACGTTGGGGTTCTCCCACTCCATCTGGGGGCAGTGCATGAAGTAGCACAGCGTGTAGATGGCCTCGGGCGCCCAGTGAATCACGCCGCTCTTCTGGTGGATGGGCGTCCCGTTGCTGTGGTTCTTGGTGTAGAGCGGCTGTAGGTGGTGCATGGCCCGGGACACCAGATCACCTACACAGACAACGTTCAGGGAAACACAAAAAGAAACACAGGCAGTCAGAGGAATTCACGGGCAGCAGACGAGGGAGAAAAACAGAATATGTTGAGCACGCGGCCTTTAAAAAGACGTCGGGGAATCATCCTCATTCCTTCCAGGCCCTCGGCGCTCAGTCTGTCAGAGGGAACAAGAGCCTCCATGCAGCACAATCAGGAGAGAGACCGGGTCCATCCCGGTCCTCTGTGCGCCGCTCACAGGGAGAATCAGCACCGCGCTGCTCTGCTGAATGAATATTTATGGATAAACATCAGCTACTCCCAGCTATTTCCTCTGCATAATTCCTCAGTACTTTAAGGTCATTCAGTTGGGCTTCAAAAATCAAAGCTTGAGAGAACTCTGCTCATAAAAATTTGAATATTCTCCAGGCGGGTTTGGGAAGAAAAAAAAAAAAAGTAAATACTTCTTGGAAAAGCTCATCCTGTTTTGTTTTTTCAGTGCAGCTCATCATGGATCTGAAGCTTCTTTCACAGCCGGCGCGTTGCTTTCATGAAAGCGCCGCCACGCTTTGTGGCACTTTAGTTATTGAGTGTGCTCACCTGAACAACAAGCCGTTTATTACAGCATGGAGTCAGAGCCCATCTCAGCGAACGCTGTCAGCCTTCTGTCACTTCTGCTTCCTGTCTGGACCCGCTGCACTATGAGGGGAAAGTAATGAAACTCTGAGGCTCTCAGGGTCCATCTAACAGAAAGAGAACCGCTCTGTGCCGTATTGTTCTGGTCAGTTTGATGCTGTTCAAGGCAGGAACTCATAGACTGTGATGGCACTTGGTTCCTGTTTCTAAATGGACCGTACTGTACGTGTGACTATACAATCCAGAGCGGGAACAAACAGCCATTCCCACGGACAAAAGGGTTTGTTTAGCATCAAAATTGCACCATTTGGTGGTTGCCAAGATTCCATTTATCCTCGACAATGTGCGAGGCGCGTGTGAAAAGGATGCCTGGATGAGGGACGAGCATTCATGCAATAAAACAGTCGATCTCTCAGCCGTCCTCTGAGACCAGCGCTGCAGCGCCAGGAGCTGCAATGTGCCGTCATCGAGTTGAGATGCAATCAGCCGGAAATGCGATGACAGGAACGAACACCTCTCGTATAGATTTTGAAGTTCAGGCCTTCAGTTTCTCTGTCTGGTCCAGCAGTCGGCCTCGTAATTATGACAGCTGGATAAATGTGCGTCTTCTCGTTCAGGATTACGGATGTCATTATTGTGCTCTTATCATTAAATCTGTCATAGACTGGTAACCTGAACTAACACGGACACATTCTCACCTCTCAGGTTGATAGAACCGTTACCCATGTGTTCACTGGCAGTCATGTAGGATCCTGTTTCCTGTTTCGCTCCGTTTTGGTCTCCACCAACTACTTTGTTCCTTTAAACTACTAAATATCTCCATCATGATCGCCACTGAGTCACTAAACGTCTTCATCAGCTGTTTGATGGCCCAGAGTGGGGCTTTCAGAACTTTTCTGTTGTACGGTGAAAGTAAACCAGAGAAAGACAGGATTCAGCAGCTCCTGGTTCTCATTTGTTCTGACAGCTGAACTGTGCTGGAGGTCATGATGCGAACACGATGACAGCAGCGACCACCCCTCGTATACGTCTGGAGCTGAGGCCCTGTTGGTTCAGCCTGTTGCTATCCGACTTTCTCTTCATCGTGCCAACAGGAACTGAGATAAGCTTGTAACTGTGCCCTCTGCAGCTCGGTAAGGCGAGCTGAGGTGGTCAGCGACAGACACTTCTCATGCCTTATTGATGCTGCTAGGTGACATTTCCTACGCTGGCAGAGGAGGCTGAGAATGTAGATTGTGTCGGACGCTGAAGGAGTGCACCAGGAGTGAAGGAGCAGCAGCTTAACGTGAGATTACTGCCGCGCTGAAAGTCCTGCAGACATCAGGATTAGCTGATGTTAACCAACGCAGAGCAGTCAGGAGTCAGAAAAGAAGGACGAACAGCAGTTAAATGAGCTACAACGTCGATAGCCTTTTCATGGTAAGACTCACGCCTTGAATCGATACCTCATCCCGGCTGATTAGCTCTCTGTGCTGACAAGACGAGGAGCTGTGCAGGACGAGCAGATCCTCAGGTGTTACCTTCTAGCAACGCTCTCCAAGCTTTGTAATCCTCTTTGAAAAACAAAACCACACTGATACGCCGGTTTCCAGGGTGTAACGGCAACCGCTGATTTACTTTATGGAGTTGGCACCTTTAGGGTCAGAACCAGGCAGCGCCGGCGCCCACAGAACCACCAAACCGCTCATCAGAGACTGTGAAGGCAGCTCAGTGTCTAATAGTGGCAGAGAGACAGTTGGGCTGCTCTGTCTGAGACGTAGACATGAACTCTGATGGAGTGACTATATTCAGCCTTCATGGGGAAAGAACGACCAGGAACAGCTTTTCTTTGGGTTCTGATGAATGGTGCAGCTGGCGCCATTTTTCTGTTTCAATTACTTGCTGCTATGCGGCCGTGATTGGTCTAACGGTGGCCTGTGGCCGTCCTGACTTAACGAGACGCGAAGCTGTTCTCCTGTCATTAGCTCTGCCCGTTTGGAAACAACCACCAGCTATGGAGCGATAACGGGAACGTTTCATGGAGCTGTGATGCTGATAGTCTCATCGTAAACGTCTCTGCTACCAGCTCACAGCTTCCCCGGCAGGAACCTGTCGGAGCCTCACCCTGTCTGAATCCAGGACGTTTGGACCAAACGGCACACAAAGCACCATCACATGACGAGTCTCCTGCTGCCTGAAGGCTCTGGAGTCTTTATTAGAGAAGGACGGATGTGCTAATGATCCACATAAACGTGGCTTTTCTCTGTTGAACCAAAGCTGCTGTTCCAAAGCTAAACCACCTCATAGACACTGAAGATGACCGACTCCATGATGGCAGGTTGCTTCAGCTTTGACAGTTTCCACTGGATTCCTTTAACGTCCGGGACGAGGGACATAATTCCTCCTTTGCGGCTATTGATCCAAACCGAAGGCCCACCAGAGCGCAGCGCTGCCGTTCACACCATCCACCTCCAGCATTGTCACGGTTCCTCCCATATCCTGCTGCTTTCTTTGACATGTGGTCAGAGATAAGTACTGTGTTCAGAGGAGACACATAAAACATCTACATACTTTCAGCGAAGCCACAATAAAACCATCTTTAAAAGGTGTTATTGAGACACGCTGCTGACGGCCATTAGCGCGCCGCCTGCTCCGTCTCGCTGGAAGCACTTACAGAAAAGCACTAAAGCGAAAGTGAAACGAGAAGGAGACAAAAGAAAAAAATCACGATCTCTGCACGTCGGCGCTAAACTCTTAGAGTTGGGGTCAAATCAATAATAATGAGTAATGATGTTTCCAGCATGTTTTTTTAATCAGCAGCAGCTCGTATTGTGGCAGCGCTGCATTGAATTATTAATACAGGCATTATGATTATTTTAGGGCTGGATGTAACCGCAGGTCATAAAAATGTGTGAATACGTTAAAGAGCAGCGTTAAAAGTGACAAAGAAGTTCTATAAGCTCGAGCGTACAGGAAGAGGAACACCACAGGCCGGCTGAGGCTGTACGTTAAAGACGCGCTGGCACGTCTTCAACAACATTTTGATGTCTCTGAAGCGCTCGTGAGGCGGCGCTGTGCTCTCTGGACACTGTAGAAGTACTACAGCGAACTGAAGTGACTCCGAGCAGCTTCTCTCCAACACCTTCTGCATCTTTGCCAAACTGAAAGCTCAGTGAAGTGCAGCGAGATGAGAAGTGACCAACAGTTGGGGAAAAGGTCAGAATTTGGGGAAAATGGAAAGACAGCTTGACCTTTACATGAGGTGTTTAAAAATCTAAGTGAAACAGCTTCGTGATGGCGGACAGGGAGGCGCTCAGTGTAAAGCTGGTGTCTGGATCAGTCTGCTTTGGTAGCACTGTCTAAACCATCACCACAGTTTGCTAAAGGCTGAGGCCTGGTGCACAGCCAGCCAGTCCCAGAGTAGGAATAAGAGCGCAGCAGGATAACAGGGATTCAGGCTTCACCTCTGAAACAGTCTCAGTCTTGGGGAATTTGAGATTTGAGATCCTTGAAGCTTTGAGGATTTACTGAATCTTTCCTGAGACTTGATTTATGGGAGGAGGTGTAACGTTTGAGATGTAAAACTAAAAAGGGAAATAATCATCCAGAAGAAGAAAAACGAGCTGCAGAACATTTCTGAGGATTGATGCAACCTTCATGTCCAGTGAAACCCACACGGCGTCTCATGGCGCTACGTTCCTGACAGCTACACAGAAACGTATTTCTGACGTAGTGGGAACGTTTCCTCATTTCAAAGAGGCTCCTGTTGGGTGCAGAACCAGCACCCAGCAGACCGGGCTGAACCATTGCTTTGGACACAAGTTTCAGCTTCACTTGCTGTTTGGTTGGATTCCAGCTTGACTTGTACTCCTGCGATGGATCGACATCATGTCTTCATCCTGTCCACCGTAGCCGGACGTGCCTCCTCCCACTGACGTAGCTACAAGCTGCAGCAACACAGCGGTGATCCCTCTGCTTCCTAACACGCTGATTCGTGCGTGGACGTGGTTTGCTCATAATGCAGGAGCCGGTGTGCAGCTCGACCATCTCTGCAGAGACTCAAACATCTACAAATCTTCTCTCTTTTCTGTGGTTTAAGACATGTTGGTGAACGTAAGTGCAACGTCCACATTCACTGACTCCAAGTCCAACATGATTCACTCGTTTCTGTCTCTATTGTTTGAATATACGCTGAAACTCTTCACATCTCCACCGAAAAGCCTCCACTAGCGTTTTGTGAAGCGCACATTGAGGCAGACGCACCAAATCCAACGCTCCCAGCAGCAGCAGCCTGTCGGCCGCCTTCATGCTTCAGCTGCATCGATGGCTCCGTGTAGTTCACAACAGGAGGATAAATAAAGATGTAGGCCGCAAAACTACTTAGTCAGGCTTAAGAGAACGTCGTGTTTAAATTAAAATTCACCTTTACAAGAACAAAAACTACATGAGAGAAGTTTTATAAAACTATAAATATCGCGGCTGGGGGTTTGATTCTAAACGTTTTCTGAAGCTCCTTCTTCATTGCTTGCGTCACCAGTGTGATAACATCAGCCTCATAACACGCATTTGTTCAAAAAGGAGCAAAATCTGGAAAGCAACACAATAAATAGCAAATATTTGTTCATTAGCAACACGTTTCTTATTGGTCACGAATAAACATAACACAGGAGAAGGTACTTTATCCTGGAAACAAAATGAAGAATGCAGTTTAGCAGCACAGGACTGTCACTTTAAGGAGACAGGGCAGGTTAAATACGCAGATTAGCTTAGCTTAGCATGAAGACTGTAAGCTTGTGTGCATTTCCCAACACGTCAAACTGTTCCTTTAAAGCTGCTCCTCGTGGTTCTGTGGTTTGCAGCCGACGGACACATCAGCCAGGTCAGACCCACTGGACCTGGTTCCACTGCGGTGCTGATGTTTCCAGCTGTATAGGTTTACATACATACGGAGGAGCCTGTATGTGTCTGCATCCTCCATCCAACGCTGGTCCTAAGAATAGATCGGTTCAGATTTAGCAGCGTACTGAGTTACAGCGATGTGTGGACCATATCAGCACCGACCGGCCTCATAGCTGCAGAATGTGCAGGACTGCCATTTCAAATATGCTAATTTGGCATTTTGGCAGGAGAGAAAATGAGAAAATACAAAGAGGTAAATGAGTGACAAACCTCTAAAATGTAATCTAAATGCCAGTGGGTAGGATGCACATCTCCACCGTGCAGGAGCAGCCGCTCATGTTCCAGATCCACCAAATGTATTGGACAACATCAGCCTGTCACGGGCGTCTCTCCTTGACCTCCTCACCTCATCTCATCTCGCTCTCGTTCCCTCTGACAGCGCAATCATCGCCGCTTATTCTGCTCTTCTCAATTATTCATTTTGTTTCAGCTGTTCACTAATCCTGCCGTTATTTACAGAGTTCCTGATGACATTAGCGCCGCCATCATCCATCAGCTGCTCTGGCAGCGTGTTTGCAGCGTCAACACAACACAGCCAGTCCCTGCTTGACCTCATCAGCGCAGCGCCGACGCAGGACGATGAGAAATGTTTACATGAGACACACAGACAATATTTTCTCAGTCTTTTCTTAACACACTGATTGTACGACAACAGAGAGGCGCTGCAGCCCTTTAGCCAGTATGTGGATTCTTGGGGATTTCACTTCCTGTCATTCAGAGACGCTCTGGGATCGTCCGTCTGATTTGTTGTTCTGCTGTCAGTGGACAGTGTTTTCTGGAAAGTCTCTGCGAGCTGCACGCAACCGAAAAACAAACTGCTCAACACTTCGGATGAGCGAAAGGATTGTGTGACTGCATGTGATTAGATCAGGCGGGAACGGGAGACGCTGTGAGTTCAGCGGCTTGAGACTCGGACTGCCGCCACCGATTTGTGGAGGAGCGATCAACGCATTGTCAGAAAGTTTCCCCCAAAACAGAAAAACAAACTCGATGGTTCGAACTTTGGCTGCGTGTTGCAACTTTTGCAGATTTCTTGTGAGAGGACGAGAAAACATAATCAGCAAGATGCAGAAAAGCTATTTTTACTATATTATCTATAAAAGCGGCTCCTAAAGCTGATGCTAATGACTTCACATTGTATGAGCGCGCTGTGATGCCCATTATTCTGTGGATAATGACTACATTGTCAATGGACAGACATTCAATTAACTTCTGCAGGACTTGTCAAACTTTAAGCTAAAATCAGTCACTCTTAATGAATGGCTGCGGTTCATTAGAATTGTTTCACTGACAGCACGACTCCCACAGATCCACACTGGCTCTAACAGGCGCATACACACTGTACAGGGCATCAGCGATCCACTGACACAGCAGGACGACGCTCTGGGAAGCCTCATGGTATCCATCAGCTGATCAGAACACATTCAGTCAACACGCTGATGGAGACGATCACACTGAGATGTTTTACCAGAGTTCGCTGTTTGGACTCAATCCAGAGGTTTGTGCACGTGACAGAGCTTGGTGCTGGTTCTGTTGGTTCTAGCCATTAAATTCATATGAGCTGGGTTCCATAATACAGCCGTGTTTCACTGTGACGTGACATCAGTCGGGTCGATCCCTCTGACTGATGGTTCTGTGTGCTGCTCAGCTAAAGCAGTGGTTTCTATGGTTTCGTGGGTCAGATCCAGGTGTGTGGATGCTCAGGTGCTACATGGTCTTGGCTGCAAAGTTCAGTCTTGCTGGGTGACTTTTTATTATCATCATCGACTAAAGCCTCAGTGAAGAGGTCTGTGGCCGAAGACGTGACGTTTGTGAAACAGCAACTTTGGAGCGTTTTTAGTTTTAGAGCCATAAAGGTCCAAAAGACCAGGTGTCAGTGAATCTAACAGATCCTGATGAACCCGAACACACACTCAGGCTGTGTGTTTCAGGCCCCGGGTGGCCCAAAGACACCCAGGTGCCCCAAAGGACACCCAGGGGCAGGAGGAGGACACCAGAACATGACATCCACGTGTGACTTCACAACCACATCCGTGTTCAGGCAGCTCTGAGGAGCAGAACCTCTGGACTGCAGAGCTTCATTCCCGTTCAGCCTCACAGCGAAGTGTGTGTTTGCTGGCTGGTCCACGGCGCCAGTCACCTGGGACACGCCTCCGCTGGTTCTGTTGCCTGTTCTCTTCTATTTCCTGCATAGACGTCATGTGACCGGCACATTCTATATCACATGACGCTTTGTTTTTACTTTAGTAAAAAGACCAGCAGAGTCCACATCAGGTGCTGCTGACATCAGAACCTGAACACAGGAGGCGGGTCGGAGTCCTGCCTGGGACCACTGTTCTGTTTGTTTGTTTGTTCTCCGATAGGTTTCAGCACTAAATCTGTTGGTTGTGTTTTGGTTGTGATGACGTTTGAGGGGAAACACGACCAATCAGCTTCTCAGCTGCAGTTTACTTTCATTTTCCGTCGCTGCTTTCTGTCATTTTGCTTTTGCTGACTCAGCAGAACTACGCGGTTCGGTTTTGGAGGAGATCGAGGGTTTGGGTTGAACAACACAAACAGCTCCAGCTGGCAGTGACATCGTGAGGCGTTCAAGTCCCGCCTGAAGAATAGATTCTGAAACCCGTACGTGTCTCACAGCCGTACAGTTTTTTTCTTTTTGTGGATCCATGAAGCTTCTAGACGTCCTTCAGACAGACGGCTGGGATAAAGCAGGAACCTTCACTGGAACACAGTCTGAATGAATGACGGCTGAATTTCACCATCAGGGCGACACTGAGTCCTCAGCAATGCTTCGACCAACACCTGCACTCTCCTCGGACCATGAATCCAAATGTCTGCTGTGAAGAACGTTCCTGAAGTTCTGTGATGACTCTTGACTTGCAGTCAGGAGTTGGTGGAGATGGAGGTCCGGCCTTCCAACAAGCCCGTCGATCCGCTTCACGCCAAACCTAGAAAACCCGTTTTCTGAGGAGCTCTAGTTGTGCAGCAGAAACAGAACCCGGTGTTCCTAAAGCGCCGGCCCGTCGCGCTGCAGAGAGGAAGGGGTTAACGACAGCCTTTCTCCACTCAGACTTCCCGTCACGCCCACTCGCTCACACCACTCACTGAGTTCAGAGATGCTGCCCACTCTGGTGGCCAGGAGGCACTGCTCGACGGAGCGCAGCTCAGTCTGGCTGTAGGAGTTTCCCTCGCCGCTCTTCGCCGCTCGCTGCTGCTGCTGCTGGTCTCTGTGAAGCGTCACACCCTCAGGTAGGCTGAGCACACCTGGGAGAGAGAAGAACATCAGATCAGCGTGACTGTGTCGAGCAGGAGTCCAGTCTGGACGGGTTCACAGCCTGTGGGTCATTCTGGGCAATAATAACTCATCCACTAGCTCTGGTCTAAATCTAAGTGTTTTCATTACAGGAAACAGAACCAGAACCAGAACCAGATTTATTGCCAGATATAGTTTACACAATACGAGCAGTTTGTTCTGGTGGGTCGGGGAGTCAGAAACAAGGTTCTGGATAAAAATATGAAAATAGCTCCAAAATAAAAGTAAGTACAAATAAAACAGCTGTGATAGAACCTAATCAAATCCTGTGGATGAAGAATTAAATCTGAACAAGATCCATAAAACTGTGGAGCTACTTACAGGAAACCAAACAGAAACATCTCATCACATCCTTTTACTGCAGCAGAGCAGAAAGACTGAAGACAAAGTTCAATCTAATCTAAAGCTGTGATTATCTGCATCCAGGACGAGAGTCTGACGGTGAAACACCAGAGGCCAGACGTTGGAGTAACTCCTGGTTACACCTGTCAGACTCCTCCTCCAGGTAACAGCGTCTCATCGTTCACGTCCTGAAGCAGATTCTGCATCTCGCTCCATGTTTGCAGGGTGTCGACCAATCAAAGGGCTGAAAGCTGCGACTCTCCACTTCTCCCCCTGATCAGTGGAAGAAAAGCAGCTTTGGTTTTAATGTCTCCTGATTTAATGCCTGCAGCAAAGCGACACTCTGTCCTCAGCTTGTGGGAGCAAACAGGTGTTTAAAGGACAATTGATGCTGCTGGTCCCCAGAGAGACGGAGGCAGGCCAAAGTAAAGAAGAAGGATGAGAGTAAAAGCTTCTGCCTTCTTCTCTGTGCAGAAGGCAGGACAGTCTAACAGGCTTTACAGTGAATGTGTCACAAACATCTTGGGTTTCTGGCAAACGGTGGCGGTGAACCTTCGGCCAGTTTGCAGCAAAGTCATGCTTTCATATACAAATCAGGTTTCTGGCAAACCGTGGTGGTTAACCTGCAGCAGCGCTGCTGCCAATTTACAAGAAGGTCATATTTTTATATGCAAATGAAATGTTGTTGTAGTCTTGTGGTGGACTTCTGGCTACCTTTGTGGAAAAACCTCCAGCATTAGCCAAACCCACGTCATGCTTCAGAGGATGACAGGAGAGCTGGGTCATGTGGTCCGGCCATCCAGGCAGACAGACGACCATCCAGCTCACAGCCACACCTACAGCCGCCATCATGAAGCCGCCATGCACGTCCTGGGACCGTGGGAGGAAGCCGCAGCGCTCAGAGGAACCGAGGAAATTAATCTGGACTCATTCTACAAACTACATGAAATATTATTTCTCAGTCAAACAGTCAACACTCCAGCAAACCTCCCACAGGCTCCTCCTGAGTCAGCCACAAGTCCACGGCAGGTTCAGCACAGTCCTCGTCTGCATATGAAAAGAAGACCTGCCTGCAAGTTTACAACAACAGCTAAAGAATGAATTACAGCCGTCTGCCAGAAACCAGAAACCTGGAAGTCGGATCATTCCTGTAGTAGTTGGAGATGGTCCCTGTTCCAAACATAAAACGACGTGTTTGCAGCTGACGGCAGATTCTGACCAGAACGCTGCAGGAAGTTCACCACCAGGGGCAACGCTGGAAAGCTGCTGTTTCTCCAAACAAACCGCCCACACATTTCTGGCAAATCAGCTGCAAGCATTTAGTTTTTCTAATAGATGAAGTGACACAGATAAATATTCAACGACACAGAAAGGCAGCGTCTTTGTTTTCTCCATCATCTCCAGCAGGTAACTCCAGGTCTCCTGTGTGTCTGGTACCGACGTAAGAACAGTTCAGTATGGCATCAATGTAGGATTTAGCTTTAACATAGGATGTAATTATATCATCATATCATGGAATGAGCTCGTGGAGGTTAAACTGGAGTCGACTATTTAAGACGTTCTTGTGCTTACGTTGAAAATATTAAACTAATTGCAGCAACACAACACTTTGATATTTCTGAGATGCTGTAGGAGACGGATGGTTTTTCTTAGTCAAGGACAGCGTTCACATCGTTATGCTGCGGTGGTCCGTTTAAACGAATCCTTTGAACGCACAGAGTTTGAACATCATGCCTGTAATGAGACTCGTGTGTGATGTACGTCATAAAAACATGTGGACGCGGGTTTGTTGGCGATGAGTCGCAGTTATTCAGATCGTAGAGCAGCTGCCTGCAGAGCGCGACCACCTCATCGACGTCTCTGTTCAGGTGAGACCACAGACCCGACCTGCACGACCCGAAACACAGAGCAGAGCATCACCAGGTGTCGTCATGGTTCAGCCAACGGGCCGCACCAGCCATCAAATGATGAAGACAAAAACACTTTCACATGAAGGTGTGAGCAGGGACGGCTCTGGAACACCTTCTTCATCGCTTTACTTGCTCACAACGCCGCCTGTGAGGCGAGCAAACTGCAGGAAATCCATCCTGAACTACTTGAAGCAGCAGAGGGAGCGACCCTGCACTCCCGCCCACTCTCCTCTCAGACGGTTATATGTGAGAATAAATCCCACTCAGAGGGTCTCCAGGACTCAGGAGCCACCTGCTCCCATGTGCCGGACTGAAGGCGTCCAGGTGTGACTCGGACCGCACCGCAGACACCATCAGTTTCATAATTGGCTAAAGGGATCAAAACAGAAGTCTCATTTGCTTCAACCCTTCAACCCCAGCAGCAGTCACACAGAGCTTCGTCATGACAACCTGAAACCTGCAGGAAAGAGACTGAACATGATGAGAAATGAGCGAAGGCCAGTTTGGAACACGTCTCTCTCTCCGTTCACCACGACCAGCGCAGGAAATCTGTAGCTGGAAGACTTTGCAAAACTATATGAACACTAGCAATGCAGTGTTTAACAGATTAGCTTAGCATAGTAGCATGCTAACATCTGCTGAGATGAGGAGACAGGAGATTATTTTGAAGGTCAAAAACCAAAGTATTCAAAAAGATCAAATTATGACTTATTTTCTTTAAGGTTTTTATTTTTATATTTTTATTGTTTTTAATGTTTAACCTGCTCGTAGCATGAGAGGAAACGACGGTGAACTGTCAAAGTCGGCAGGATTCATCCTCTGG
>NW_007578438.1:288726-315793 GCF_000690725.1 Stegastes partitus
ATTTAGCGACCTCTACTTCAAATATTTCCATCGACCAAACGACTGATCCTTCGAAGCTCTGAAGTCAAAGTGTGACTGAAAAAATCTGTTTGTCAAAGTCCTGTTGGTGGGATCCTACATGAATGAAACCTTACAGACCTGAAAGATGGCGACACGAGAATCTAACAACCGATCATCAAAGTCTGATTAAAGTCACACAACCAAGACAAAAATCTTCAATCAGCCGCTGAACACAAAATGCAGCTTTAAGTGTTTTACAAAAGAGCAACAACTGAAGAAGAAGAATGAAAGGAAGATCTGCTATGTGCGCCTTCATGAACAGAACCACAAGAGCAGCAACAGAACTTTTAAATCAGAGGACACAACAACGGGCCACAGCGTTAGAACCAGGTTCTGCTGGGAGTCCAGACCTTCATGTGGATTTTACGGTGACACGTTTGTTCTCCTGCTCCAGAACACCGCACCACAACACAACAAACTGCTTGAGGTCAGCTCAAGGACCACGACCAAGAGTCCAAGGCATCGCTGCGGCCTCCAGACCTCCCAGATCCTGGTCCATCCGCAGGATTTGCTGGATCAAGATCCAACAATCGAGGCTCGACTCTGCAACCCACAGGACCCAACGGATCTGTTGCCAACGCTTCGGTGCCAAACGCCGCGGGACGGCCCCAGAGGTCACATGGTCTGCTCTGGCAGCCCAAGTGGGAGCTACACCGGATCAGAGGGCTGATATGAATGTAGTGCCGATCCGTTTACTTCCACAAGTCAGAGGTGCAAAAAATAAAGCGAATGACGCCTAAACTGCAGCTGCTCAGCTTCGGTTTGCCTGGAACGCCATCCTGGAAGTTCTTCCTTCTTCATGTCAGAGCATGTGACTGAATAACCAAACAGTGGTGCTGAGCTCAGGCTCTGCACCGAGCGGCTCCTTAACCTTGGTTCGGGGGAACAACGGGAGCAGCTGACAGTGGTAATCGCTGGCAGGATGGGCCGGGGCAAGGTGACTCACTGGCTCTCTGCGTCCTAATGCAAGGCGGCGCCGACCCTCAGGGAGGAGCTGATGGAGCTCTTACATGCAGGCTGCTTCCTCCCTGTGTTTGTGAGAAAACCTTCCTCCTCATGTCGTTCCTTCACCACAGTGTGAACTCTCCCAGGAAATGCATCGTGTTTATCAAGTACAGTAGAGCTGCGGAAACACTTCAGGTTGTTTACGGGTCATAACGGTACCGACGGAACAGTCGGTTATAGTCTCAGGATGCATAACAGTCAGAGACGGTAGTGAGCACCTGCCTCCCAGTTCTGTTTGCCATATGGCAGCTATTCAATGTCACTAAGGAGAGAAGAGGGGGCTGGATGATCCTCCAGGCAAGTCACTGGAGAAGAAGTAATGAGCTCCGGAGTTCCCATTAAGATGTCACTGAATGCAGCTTAGTCATATTCTGTGACAGGCAGCTGCACAGAGGAGGGTCAGATATGGACTCCAACATCCTGCAAATGTCAGAGCGCTCACAGAGGAAGAACTGCAAACGTCCTCCTGACACTCGTTGTTTTTTGATGATGCAGTTTTTGGACCTTTAGGGACACGTCGGGGTTCATATTTTAAGAACTGTTTTTCTCTGATGTCAGTAAACACGAAGCGAGACCCAGCAGCCGACTGGTGTTCACGTTACCGGTGGCAGCAGCGCCGTCTGGCCTGATCAGCAGCGCCGTCTGGCCTGATGGACCTCCTCTGACTCCAGCTGTGGATTCAACAACTGGACCAGAAACGTTCAGCCAGGTGGTCCACAGCCACGGGCGGGTCGTGTTGGTCCACCAGGCTGCACAGCAGAAGTTCAGCAGGGACGCGACTGTGAGGCGTCGGATTGTGGGTTCGCAGACATCAGTGATTCTGGCAGATTCTGCCTTTGATGTCCGTTCCTCTGATCGGAGTTCTTTTGAAATGTTCTGTTGCATCACCGTCTCACAGACGCTGCTCTGGAAAAATAAAGCAGTTTGACTGAATGTTCCTTCATAGTTTACAGACTTTTTATAGGTTTTTAAAACACACTAAAATCTTCAGTAAAATAACAAAAATAAATCAGTTTACATGTTTATTTACATTAAAACCTTTTTTTAAATTAAAACTTTTTTGTCTCCTCAGATAAAGAATGTTCAAATATTTCCACTTTTCTTTAACAAATACTTCTTTTTTCATTAATTGATGAAACTTCTCTTATTAAATGAACAAATGAGGGAAAGTCTTTTTAATCCAGTAGAAGTTGTAGAACCAACGTAGCGGCCCACAACCGTACCAGGACCCTCTACGTACTTTATTCCTTTAACTTCTAACCATCTGCATCTCGTCCTGACTCCTCATTCAGATGAATTCGACCGCTGCAGCGTTCTGGGACTAGAAGTTCTCCGTTAGCCGGCTAGCGACGACGCACTCGAGCTGTCCAGCTTAGCGTCTGACTGATCCAATCCAACATGAAGTCCATTTTCTGTTCTTTCTCTCTGATCTCTGCTCTTTTATCTACGGTGCAGATTCAGAAGCCGTGGCGTGCTCGCTGAGCGTGTTCAACTCGCCAGACTCATGTTTGCATCAGTTTGCGCCGCCTGGAGAATCTGCACACATGTTCAGACATGAGACGGTGATCAGCCTCTTGGACCAGACGGTCTGCTTCCAGCTTCCAGAACTCACAGCCGCACAGGAACAAGCAGAGCTGTTGATTCGGACTCTTTTCTTTCCTCCCCTGCTCTCCGTCTGTCAGAAGGCAGACAGAGACTCGGGCTTGACTCGAGCGACGGGGAAGGAACGCTGACCTCGATGTGGCTCCAACCCTGCATTTAAATCTATTTTGGAGGGACACACTGAGAAGCGCACTTCCCCAAACATACCTCGGCTCTGCAGGATCACTGGCTGCTCGCAGATAAGACACAGAGACGGCCGAGCGGAGCTCTGATTTGGCAGAATCACGTATAAACAGGTGCACCAGGCAGCACTTGGATGAAGGGGACGGATCCGAGACTGGACCTGACTGTAGTGAACGACTGAAGGAGACAATCACAGAATGAAAGGAGAGGAAAACAGGAAGACGTGAAAATAAAAAGCAGAGAATGTGATGCACGTAGAGTGACAGGTATGATGCAGCTTTGTCTGGAAAGGGTTAACCAGGCTGTAGCTGTGCATGGATCCCAGTGATGCCGGCCCGCTCTGGGCTCCGCGGCGGCTCTGCCAGGCCAGATGGCCGCCATATGCACAGCGAGCGAGAGGGAGACGTAGCGTGGTGGAAGGCAGGAAGCAGGGCAGTGACATGTGTTAAGATGTGTTAAAATGCTTTTCTTACTCCGAATGGCTGCTCCGTTCATTCACCGTAATCACAACCGTGTGTTCAGCTGCAGAGATACAGGCGTGAATATGAACTGTTTGTGAAGGAGCGCCGCTACGCCACTAAATCTGCAGCGGTCCGGTCTCGGTTTGGGTTCTCAGGTGACCACAGTACGGTCTGAGGTAGCCATAAGTCTTTAATGGGCAGTCCTGTGCCAGCCTCACGGGGCATAAAGGAGGGCTGTGCAGGCACAAAAACAAACCTACACGCCTACAGACGCCTGGAAGAAGTGGGAAACCGGCGAGAGAACGCTGCACCGCAAACACAGATACAGTCAAGAGCTGCAAACAGGTGAATACACACGACTATCAGCCAATAAAAGGTCTCATCCCTGGACTTCCTGTGTCCTGACAGCACGTCCTGCTCTGCTGGACGGTTCTTGTTGCTCTGCTGGACGGTTCTTGTTGCTCTGCTGGAGATCCTCTCTGGAGTCTCTCGTACACAGAACCCAAAAAAGCCTCCACGCTCACATCATGTGTCGCTGTGAAGGAAGCACACGAGCCTCCTGATGTGTTCTTACACAACTACGAGCAAACCGCCAAGAGGAAATGTGCTCCATCTGTGGCTTTGGGTTTATTTCTGTTCCCACCATCAGAAGGGAGAGCCCGCTGCAGGCCCGTCCAACCCATCCTGCTCCCGTTTTAAATAATACGCTAAAACCAGCTGATCCCCGATTGGCTCGTCTCCAGAGGTCACAGGTGAGCCTCAGGTACTCGACGACGCCTCTTGAAGCTGATAAAGACTCGCCGTCCCACATCGTGTTCAAGGACGCCTCAGCAGGATTTCGCTTGTTGACACACGAGGTGTACTCGACCCGGTAAATCACGCCGTCACCGCGCTGCCCTCCGCCGCGCCGCGGCTTCGTGTTACGAGCGTGAACGCTGCGAACAATCTCGTCTCCGATTAGATTTTCTTGATTGAAGTCACACCTCATCACTGGCGCTGCTTGAAGCAAGACGCCAACAGACCAACGTGACCGCGGGCCGAGTCTTTCATGTGGAGCCGAGGTTCTGCTGGAAGCACTTTAATTAGAGATCCGCTCTCTGGCAGGTCCGGCTGCTCTCTGAAGGGCCGTCTGGTTCATTTGTAGAATCGATTGTCAGCGCCGCGCTCATCGATTCTTCATACGACCAGCGGACGCAGCCTGTGATGTGAAGATTCTGCTGAATGACAGGCCTTCAGCTGCGTGGAGACTTCAGATGATTCCTTCACCTGCAGGTTCCTTCTCTGCTTCGGTCTCTCCAAAGTGTTTCCAGCTGCAGCGCTCAGCTGTTTTCATTAATAGGAAAAATACCCTCTACGATAAACCCACTGGATGCTGCTGCCTGTCCATCAGAGAGCAGAACACGGTACCGACCAGCAGGTGGCCACAGAGGAGGACGTGTTGGCTGGAGGCCCGACGTTCCCCAGGAGGTGATGGACACTGAACCAGGCTGTCAGGGAAGTGGGTCCGTCTGCTGGACGCACAAACGGCCAACTGGTCGCTGACAGTTTCACCACAACAACTCTTTGGGTGAAAATGTGTCCGTGTTGTGTCTACAGGTGTTTGTACTGCAGAAGAAGCTTTGATGCAGCGCTGAAGGTCCGTCTGTAGTTTCTATCATTTACATGATTATGGTGAAAACGGCCAAAGAAAGTTCACCAGCTGGAGCCGAAAACCTGCTGCTGGTTAACAAGCTGTGCTGTAAAGACTGCCAGAAGTACACCGTTTATCAGAACCAGAGCCGTAAAGACTGTCAGCTTTCAGACGGTCCTTGAACGACTTGAACCTGCCTTCACCCTGAGTCATGGGGGGCGGAGCCTGGGATAGGCCCCGCCCCCCATGGCCCTGGTGAGGCTCCTGTCCTTGTAGCCGTGGTCCTGCTGCAGGATTTCACATTGAACAGAAACATGTTTTTACTGGAACAGGAAACGCCAAGAAAACTGCTTTGGGTTCATGTGGTTAAATTAAAAAGTGTAAACCCACAGAGACACCGACTGAACGGAGATGCTCTGATCCACAGATGATCAGACTTTAAACGTGTCACCTGAGTTGTGCAGAGCTACTGTGGACAGCTTCTGGAAGCACTGACACCTCAGACTGAGCTCATAATGACGGTATTTTCTTCTATTAAAGTTTCTGTTATTCAAAAGTTACCGTTTCTGATCATCTGTAAAGCGCCGCTTTCATTGTTTTGTTTTTTGACATTTTCATCTTAATTTTGATGCTTTAATATAAAACCAGCATCAAACTCTGACTTCTAAATGATGATGCAGAACTCGACTAATCAGCATCTACTGGCTCAGACCCTGCAGAGGATGAATACGTCGTAAAAGAGGAGACGTCAGCAGAGCAGAGGCCTACAAATAGAACCAGCCGGAACCCAGAGCTGCACAGGAGGCAGCAAGAACACACATGCAAGTACATACAGTACTGTGCACGTCCTCAGCACACAACACACACACACACACACACACACACACACACACACACACACGGAGGAGGACTTGTGACGGGTGACCGACGCACAACAAGGGCACGACTAGAATTACGCAATCTTCTCCAATCAGAGGGAAAGCAGCCTCCCTGCAGGCTGCTGCCCGTCCGCCCTCAGGTAGCAGCTCTTTCGCTATTATTTCACTCTTTTCATCTCATTTCTTCTGTCAAGGGTAATAAGTCTGTGTGTAATATCCGTGAGTCGCACACTTCCTGCAGGATGCTTTCCAGACAATACTGGCAATCAGCAGCAGCAGGGAAACATCTGAAGCCAGTGAGCCGTGATGGCTCTGCTCATCCCGCTCTGCTCCTCCATCAGCTTCTGCAGAGAGTCTGAAAGTAAGCGCCGGGTATTTTCTTTTACAATTACCTCATACAATCTGATACGGGGAGGAGAATGAGGAAAACGTGTTTTGGTGAGCTCTGTACAGTGAAATGAGGACTTGTTGTGAGAAAGAAAAGCCTGAGACGCTCCGGCAGAGAGACGGTTCTGCTAAATGCAGCTCTGTTCTGGACTAATCGCTCATTTAGCACCGAGGGCACCGGAGTAATTAAAGGAATGACTAATGTCATAAAAGGAGGGGATGTTTCCCTGCAGGTCACTTTAAAGGGGATGACATCACATGGAGCTACTTGTAAACACGCTAAATACGAAGCGAAGCAGATGAGAGTCCTTCAGGCAGGAGAGGTGGCGGTCCTGGATGTGTTCATGTCTGACTGACTGAAGGTGTTCCCAGGAAGTGTGGCACCATCCAGCTTACTGGTCATAAACAGAACTCTCATCCACTATTAATGGTGTTTACTGGAGCTTCTTCCTTTTAATGAACAGTCCTCTGATGCACACTGGACTGACTGCAGGGAGCAAAGCTTCTGCTGCAGCGACCCTCAGCTTTGCTATTTTTATTGATGGAATATCATTCAAGTAAATGCAGCAGCAAAGGTGCCAGAAAAAGTCCACCTGACATTGTAAAAGCTGTTAAAATATTCATATCTAATGATATATAGGAGCTGATTTATTTGTATTCATTTAACTTTTATTTAACCAGGCAAAGACATTAAGAACAAGATTCTTATTTACAATGGCGGCGTGGCAAGTGCCATCGTAGGGCACCTGTAGGGCAGGTGGGCACCTGTAGGGCAGGTGGGCACCTGTAGGGCAGGTGGGCACCTGTAGGGCAGGTGGGGAACACAAACAAGATAAATAAAATAAACAGATTTAAGCAGTAAACAGTGGAATCAGTCACACGTTGTAAACGAATGAACAGTTCTTCACAGGAAAACACATTTTACTGGTTTTTTATAGCCGACGTGTAAATAAAACCTTTTTCCTCTGATTTTATTAAATATGATCCATGGTTTGAAAAAACAGGAAAACATCTGTAAAATGTAAATTTTTTTAATCATTTCTATATTTTTCTTTTAAACAATAATAAATTTGGGTAAAATATGATATTTATTAGCTGATTTAAATCCCGTGTAAACGTCCAGTCACACATGCTGAGGGAAGAAATTATAAACACATTGAACAATGATAAAATACAGATTTTTGATGTGGACATTATGTTTTTTTTTTCCACAGTAAACATGTAAATTATACTTTTTTCTGTGATTTAACTGAATAACAGTAATTTAACAAAGCAGGGAACACCAGTAATATAACAGCTACAATAAAAATAACAGATTTTAGTTCTTATTATACATCTTTTTTCATGAAATACCAGCATTGATGTGGGCATTATTAATTTTTTTTGGTCTTTTTTTAACAATCATGTGTAAATTAATTCTTTCCTTTTTCTGTGATTTTAACAGATATTATCTGGAATTTACCAAAACTGGAAAAATCTGTTAAATAACAGAAACGGCTCAAAAACTTTCAGCTGAAACTTCTTAAAAATATGATTTTTACTTTTAGAGACGCTCCACTGTGAGATCCAGGTTTTGTCAACCTTTCTAACATCCACGTGGTGTTTTCTATGTTCGATGAGCTGGTGTGCTGAGCTGCAGCGAGCGAGCAGGGCGGACAGACAGACCACAGATCTGTACGTTCTAGATCAGATCTACACGTGTCACAGCAGGAAGGGACGAGTTTCATGAGGAAAGCTTCTAAACGTAGCCTTAAAGCACAGAGATGAGCTTTTAGGGTTTCATCAGAAAATATTCCCAGAAGCAGACGAAGCGCGCTGCGACCAGACATCGGCAGAGCGCCGCATGAGACGATGACTCAAAGCATTCTGGGCAGCGCGCTGCACAAAGTGATGGATGTAAGGAGCAGCGACAAGCAGCCGGGTCTGTGATCCACTGAGGAGCTGCTCAGCGAGGACGTGTTGGGAAAAGGATGTTTGAAATGTCTGGTCGTCGCCGAGGCGCCGGACTGAACCGTGAACTGCGGTGATGTTTTTCTCTTTTTTCTGCCGTCAACAGATGCAATAAAACGAGTCCACTGACAGCGATGGGCGGATTGTTCTGAACGTCCGGATGCTGTACAATACTCACCAGAACACCAAATACGTCTCAATCCAGATCTGACAACAGCCCACAGCAAACGCACCACTTTCACCTGCTGGAGTCATAAAGCAGCTGTTTCAGGAAGTTCTTGAGCCTTCGTTAAACTGAGCCGACGAGTTTACGGCTCGGTTTGTGAGATCCACGTCTGATGAGCTGAGAGCCGCTGACAGTCTGTTGAGGTGAACGCATTGTTGGTTTTGGTCTGTTCTGGGTTTTATTGATGAGATGAACAACACAGAATAAGGCCGTCCTTTAGGATGTGGTCGTTCTCCATCCAGCGGCTCCTCCGCTGCACAGCTTCTGGGTTTCAGGCCACCGGATCGGTTATTGAACCCGTCTGTAACATAGGACCGTCACTCATTCACGCATGTGAGTAAAGTGCATGCACGACATCCATCCGGTCTCAACATCGAACTGCTAAGTTTATCTCCATTTCCCTCCTCCAGGAGTCTCACCATCTGATAAGAGCTGCCCCCCCAGCAGACAGCCAGACCCCGACCGCCTCAGCGTGGCTACAGACTCCCGTCCTCACCGCGCTCTGCTCTCGCGCTCCTCATTTACTTTCCAAATGCTGGTTTATTGTATTCGCAGCGGGCAGGCGGCGCCGTTATCAGTCAGCTGCATGATAACGCAGAGCAGAAACCACCAGGCTCAGCTCGCTGTGCTGCTGCTCTCATGAGGATAAAAACACAATATCACACGGCCGCGTTCGGGAATTCAAATGTGTTTTTCCACAAATGCTCGGCTTTATCTCTTGGTGCATGTTTGTGGTTTCACCACTTTCTTTTGTGAACCTCCTGAAGCAGAAGTGAGTCCCTGACAGTCACAGAAACCCTCTCCCCCCTAATCCTGGTGTTATTAACATCAAAGAGCCACTTGAGCGACTTGTCTGACTTTCTTTCTCTGACTGTGGATTCATTACTCTTCCGGAGTTGTTTCAGGGTGGGAGACGGCAATTTATGAGGCATAGAGCTCCAAATTGCTCCATAATTGTTTAACTCACCTAGCCTAATCTATCATTCTGACTGCGCAGAGTGGCTGCGTGCAGCACAGACGCTGACTGGAACTGGGCCATAGCTGGCAGAGACGGATGAGTTCTGGGCCCGGCGCTGCTTCCTGTTGCTTCCCGCCCTCCTCCGGGGGGATGACCCTCGACCGTTCAGGGCTTTCGTTAGCAAATATCCCCGTCACGCCGATAATGTGAGAACACTCGTATCGGACGTGCAATCATTCAATTTTCGACAGCGCTCAGAAGCTCAGGGGAAGCGCCCGGCGACCTCCGCCGCACTGCTTATTACGGAGAATGTGGAGCGTCTGACAGGAACACAATGGCGGCTCTGTCGGGTCTCGTGAGCCAACGACTGCACGCATTCTTCGGGCCCAACATCGGCCGAGCAATAATTGAGCAATTTGCTGCATCACTGCGGGAATCAGGAGCGCAAGCACATCCTTCAAAACAGCACGCCCTGCTCTGAGCGCGCTCAACAGCAGCGGCGCTACGTCTACGGAGCAGCGCCCTCTACAGAGCAGCGCCCTCTACAGAGCAGCGCCCTCTACAGAACGGCGGCGCTTCCTCTACAGAGCAGCAGCACCAGGCGAGGACACGCTCCCTCAGCAGGGTTGTTGTTGCAGGTTAGAGCCGTCACAGCTCATGCCAACAGATCATCCTTTAACGAAACACTCGCTCAGAGCCAAAGCAAATATTGAAGCGATCGTATTTTTGGGTGTCTCCCCTGCACCAACCGACTCCAGGCGGGGAGGTGGGGTTTCCCGCCCGTTCCTTCAGGGTTCTCCCCTCACATGTTTCCCAGCTGCTCCCCACAGGTACTCTGGTCTCTGCTGTGGGAGGCGAAGCAGGCGGAGGAGGAGGACGGCTGGCAGGGAGCGGCCACTCCAAACCCAAACACACGACTCGGAGCTGGAAAGTGCACGCCACGCTCACACAGCGTGCACACGCAAACTCACAGCCTGGTCTGTGTTCCTGCTTCGCTCCGTAGAGCCGTCACATTCATACATGCCAGGAACAGAAATGCAAAAAAGGGAGCCATTGTTGAAACGGCCAAGTGCAGCCTTCAGCTCTCCACCTGGCTGACGAGGTGGGGTTCGCTTCAGAGTCTAAAGCAGCAACACACGGACATAAAGTCCTTCAACGGACCTGACATTCCTCTAAAACAGCAAAAGTTTCTTGAGAAATACCACATGCAGCACCATAAATCAGGGAGACAGAACTGGTGGAGGCTGTGTACGCTCTCCTTCCCACAGTCATTATTTTTACAACATCAAAATGCATCTGGCTGCTGCTCCACGCCTCTAACCAGCGCCGCCGCATTCCCCCACATGTCCCATCGCAGCGCTGCATCCCAAAGTCCTCCCCGGCTTATGAAGAGGATGCACAGTCCCTCCCCACCAGGTCACTCATGCTCAACTCATTAGTGGTAATTAATGGCGGTCGGGTCCCAGGCCGCCCGAGGCACTGCGAAGCCCAAACCTAGCCCGGACCGACCCGGCCTCACCCGGCCGAGGCAGGCACAAGTTGTTTTTCTGCTCGGTTGGCCGCGGCACTTCATCTGTGCAGCTTAATACTCTCGGCTGCGTAGCCAGAGCTGGAGAGCGGCCAACCCCAGAGAGCTCGGATTTAGAAAGAATTGACCTTTTAAAAAGTGAAGTCAGATTTTGTGTGTGTGTGAGGGTTCCTTCATGGAGAATGATGGCGGGACTTTGAAGTGAAGCGGGCTTTCAGAGGGCTGCACATGTGATGCTGCGCTTTGAAAATCGTGACCGCTCGCATGAGAGTCTGTGAAGTGTGTCCACATGCGCTGACGCCTCGGCGGCATCAGCACAACACACTCCTATTACACGGCATCACTCGAGGTATGTTTGTGGAGCTACGAGAGAAGAACACAAGATCCAAATGGGTGTAGCGCTGACTTGTTTGCCAAATGTTCCGCCCGCCTCATTTCTCCACTCGAGGCCAACGTCTCTGGTCATAAAGTCAGCGAGGCATTAATGCAAGTACAGAGTCTCAGCAAAGATTAGCTCAGAGATGCCAGCGACCGACATTATTCAACGCATGACTGGCTCACTGCTATTGCACAAAAACAAATCTTTGTAGGCAGCCATTATTAATTGCACTGAGCGGGGAAATGACACGAGGGTTCTCGGACTCGTAAGCCTTGTGCTTATGAGTCCTGCGTCTTGTTCAGCAAAAATGAGGCAGAAACACCCCGAGGCCGCCTGCCACAGTCTAATATCACTCCGTCAACAGTCTGTGGTGAAAACACATCTGAGCACTGGTATTAAGAGGCTCGTGATTTCTGCTCAAATGGCCGTCACTTCTTCAGTTTTGTCTTGTTTTCGCAAGTAATTAGTTTTTTAATTGATTTCCTGTGTTTGCGTTACTTAGCAGCCTGCAGCCACTAAAGCAGGCTTTCTGTTGTCACAGCACACACTCCAGGATGCATTATATAATGCTGACGTGGCTGCCAGGGCTTTGACAGCCAAGGTCTTGATGGAGGGTATGGGCATGAATCGAGGGCCTTGAACTGAAATCTGCCTTGGAGAGACTTCCCAAACACTGGGCTGCCTGTTCCCATCAGGGACCAGATCAGAGTTAAACCTCTGGTCAGACAGACTCATGGCCGTCACTTATTTTCTTTAATTTTCTCCAACAATGCCCCCTCTTGGCCTGGACCCATGAGCGACCCCTGTGGGTTGTGTTTGGTGCTGCGCGTGTCCGTGCACGGGGACGGCGTGCCGTGGCTCAGAGCGGCTGCTGTGAACATGGACGTGCTGTGAACTGGAGACGAACACGCGTGTCTGCACACAAGGTCGCTAATTGTCCTCTCAAGTATGATGATTTGAAAGTGTGCTCGTCTATATGAATCACTCCATGCCATGTCACATTAGCTACCTTTACGCGATGCGTGCGGGATGCGCGGTCCGCTCGTTCCTCCAGCCATGTCAAAGTGAAGGATGAGTGACAGCCACACGGCCTTTAGATGTGTCAGTCAGCCAGATGCATCCACGTATAGATGCATTACATCAAACTGTTCCAGCTGTTTGTGAAGGCACACGGTGGTGTATTCCAGGTGTGAGCCCACAAAGACGCCAACAGCGGTGAAGGAAAGCCTTGAAGTTACCTGACAATGTCATCTGAAGGTTACAGTGAAGACGAGATGAGCGTAAAGACGTGGAGTCTGAACAGCAGAAAAGCTGGGCTGAGCTGCTTAGCATTCAGAACCACAGAGAACCAGGGGAACACCTTTACGTACCAGCTGTGGCGTTCTATTGGCCACATCTTCCTTCATCCGTCTCAGGTATTCTATGATGGTTGCTTTAAGTAAAACACACATCAGCAAACGCTGCCCGTTACATCTGACAGCAGCCTTTGTTTTGGTTCTTGGCCATTACGTGACTCCAGATTGAGCTGCTGCTGGTTTAGAAGTCTCCCCACATACAGTAGATGCCCTCAGCAGCTTCTCCTCCTGGTTTCTTTCTGTTTTGTTCCACTCTTTGCGGGTCGTCCTGAACCTCAGCGGGTCCTGTCCTGTCCAAATTGATTGATGCTGAAACAAAACACACCCGACTGAGAGAAAAATGTGTCCTGGACGGCGGTGAGCCTGAATCCAGCGATACGGCCGCCTGGATAACAAACAGCCAAATTACAGTGAGTGCTGCACGCTGACATCCTGACATCTCCACACTGCAGTCTCTACAAAGTGTGGAACGGCACGGGAAAGCCAGGAATCCTGGGACATAGAGGCAAAATGAAAACACTTAATTATAGATGTCAGCTGTGATGTTGTGCGTCTCCCACTGCCGCTGAAACCCCAGAAAAAACTAATAGGTTTACGAGGAGATCTGTTTTAGTGCAGCTACATATTTTAACCGTCTCAGTGCACCTGGCAACACGACCGCGAGCAGCTACGACTGAGAGGAAATGGCAGAGAATTAATTTGTTCGCTCCCAGGAAGAGGGATATTACTTTTTTTCCATGAAAGGCAGAAAGAGGCATCGAAATGTGGGGCAGGTAGACGGCCGGGGGAAAGGGGGAATTTGTGGAGCGAGCTGCCGGTCCTGGAGAAAATCACAGTCAGATGTGCTGCTGTGGTCAGACGGAGCAGCAGGTTGTGTATTCTGAGGAGCTGGCGGCGTGATGGGAGGATGCAGCAGATGAGGCGTATGAAAGGAAAATGCTGGGTATGCTGAGCTGGCAGAGAAGGTGAAGCAGCAGGGCCTGAGAGATTGAGTGGAAGCTGAATGACAAGAGCTGCAAAGTTGACCTGAACAGAACAAGTCCACGACTTAGAAACTCCTGAGTGGATGTCACTGATTAAGACGTGTGTGAGGAAACAGCAGGAGCACTTGAGCAGTTTGCTGGAAGGGAAAAGCTTTGGAGAGAGTTTCCTGAAGCGATCATGTAAAGACATGTTTCTGCAGTAACATTTTGCTGAAGCTCTAATCGCAGGTCCAACATGCAGCTCAGTTTGTGTCCTAGAACGTCACGCAGCTCACGCTGGACTGCTGGCCGGCTGAAAACGCAGCAGACGGGCGTAGATGACAATTATTCTGCAGTCGTTGAAGGAATAGTTCAGGTTTTAGGGGAAAGCACGTCATCAGAGTTTTCCTAGACAGAAGGACCAACACCACCCGTATAGCTGTGTGCTGAGCGTGGAGCTACAGCCAGGAGGCGGACGGTTAAACTGTGTGACTACAGCCAACCAACTAACAAGTTCTCTTATTCCACCTAAAACCAAAGTGTGAAAAAAATGACAGTCGCCTCCTTCACCCTTCCACCCATTCTCTGTGCTAAGCTAAGCTAAGCTAACTGCCCCCTTGTAGCAATCTTCACATTTACTCACAACCACAAACAACAAGCTTAGAGGATATTTCTAGGAAAGACAACCTCACGGCATAGACCATATAAAACATAGTGACATGACAAAACAATCTGGGAACTACCGTTTTCAAGCTAAGAATCTGAAATTTGACGGTCGCCATCTTGGTTTTTGAAACTACAAGCGAGAGGTGGATCTGCCTGAGAGCTCAAAGATACTCTGCACACCCATCAGTAGCAACGCATGAATCAACGAGGTAGCCACACCCTAAACGCACCTGCTTTATCATCTGCTAACGCTAAGTGGAACCTTTATTTACCACATGTGCATCATGCTGTTTCATAGGGGACCTTAAACTAGTGACAGATACCATAGACTCACCAGGAAAGGGTTTACTCAGGTAGCAAATCAAGTGAGAAATAGCATCAGTTTCTTATCGACGGCTATGTCATTGAACTTCATCTCAACCAGAGGAGGCGCCCCCTGCTGGATGCTATATGCATGTCTACATACAGTCTGTGCTTCACAATGACAACAGGTCTCCAGGATGTGTAGAGATTATAACTCAGTGTGTGAATTGAAGGCATTTTTTAAAGCTAAGCTAACCTAGCTGGCTGTTCACATGAAAGTTGGATATTTTCAAAATATATCATTAATCCAGTATTTCTAGGGTGAATTTAGCAGATCCTGGCTTCAGGAAGACTTCTGAATGTGGTGTGTGTGGACCAGAGACGCTGTCCTCCAGTGACTCTATCAGCGTACATGACGACATGTGAGAGAATCTGAACCTGGTCTCTGATTAACCACCACAGAATGATGGTGTTCCGCCTTGCACAGTCCTGAATGGTGTGACCCTGACAGACCCTGACCTCCCTGAACCACATCTACTCCAACTGACTAATAAATGAAATACTGAAAGAAGCGATCAAAGGAATGAGCTCTGTGTAGAACAGGCGACGTGGAGCTGATACCAGCGGCTGAGAAGTGAGCGCTCCCTGTTGTTGTCATCGTCTGAACCACAGCCCGTGTCCTCCTGATTGGTCGGTTTCCAGCTGAGGGCTCTAACCCAGTACCTCATACAGGAAACAGATTTATTGTACAAAGCTTTGCTGGGTCAATAAAGCATTTTCAAAGATGCTCTTGTCTGTCTGACAGAGTTGATGGTGCAATATTCATAATGGGGGAAGTCTGCTTCTAGCTGCAGCGCTCAGCCCCTGAAAGAGCTGCAGTGAGCCAGCGGTGCCGCCCGCCGACTGGTCGAGCAGACTTATGATTAGAGCCTGGCATCTGGGTCCTGTGTCTTTTATTTTGGCACTAACAATGATTTATGGTACAAGTGACAGGCTTGCGATGCTGCGCTTTTGATAAATGCAACATTATCTCCCAGCCATTAGCATCATGGAGAGGCTGCCTGGATTCCTGTTCACGCAGTGATTAATACCTCCGCTCACAACGAGGAGCTGAGTGCTGAAATAAAGAGCCATTGTTTGTGCGAATTAAGTCATTCATTGATCCATTATTTCCAGTCTTGCAGTCCCCTCCACCCACCCACTCCCAATAATAAATAATAATAAAAACAAACAGATTATGCTCCAATACAGGAATGACAAACAGGCAGCCACGGTACCCAGAAGACGTATTGATCTACAGCATGCCGGCTCATCGGGCGAGAAGGAGCGACCGGCGTAAATGATCGGACACATGCTTCAAACTGCCTCGGTACCTCCTAGTTTGTCCTTGATACTGGGCAGAAAATGCAGCTTTTCCTAAGAAACAAACAAATCTGATGCACATGTCTGACTTGTGACAGCGGCAGGTCGGTGCTACGTGTCTCCCAACCACCTCACTGAGTCACAGTTAAATAATTTCATACCGGCTCATCCATATTTTAAAGCTAAAACTTAAAATGTGAAAAGGTAGCTGCGTGCTACTCTTAGCTCAGGTTATCACGCCACGCACGCTGCATGGGATGTACGGGCGTCGGCTGTTAACCCAGCAGCACACGGTCGTACATCTAACCAGCTGCAGAACGGTCATAGCGTCGGCCCATCCTGCTTGTCTACACCTCGGATCAGAACATATGTTCTGTGGCGTCCTGCAGGCCGTTCATTAAAGCTGCAGTCGGCCGAAATACAGAAAAGCTGGAAAACACCAGAATTTTAAAAGTTGTTAAAAGAAGTCAATGAAGCATGATTCAAGCCCCGCTGTCCTCAGTGAACGTCCTCCACTCGGCCCACTGCGCCTCCCTGTGGGCTCTGGAGCTCTCTGATTGGACATAAGGAAAGGCCTGTGATTGGCTGAGCTCTACCATCATGGGCTGGATTCTCTAAACCGTAAAAATGGCGTCAGAGGTCTAGTTTCCTCCTAAAGTACAAAATGCTGAAGGGTTGTTGGAGGAAGGGTTAGGGTTCATCACGCCAGTGACGCTTCACAAAACGCTGCCGACCCCGGCTTTAATACTCCAACCAATCAGGGACAAAAACTAGTTAAAAAAAAAGGAAAAAGTTGAGCCCCTAAAACTTTGTTGTTTAATTAACTTTCGATTTTTGGTGAAACGAGGATAAAAAACAAAAAAACACACACACACACACACACACACACACACACAGTGAAACAAATCACACCAAACAGTGCATAAGAAACGCTGCTAATCACTCAGCTGTGTGACTAAAATGGCAAAGCAGCATCCAGGGTAGCGCTGACGTGTACGCCGGTCTGACTAATACGCCTCTGATCGCTGTCCTGCTCAAATGATCAATAAAGTTCATTTAGATGAAGTGAGGCTCTGCTGCTGGTTTCCATCGGGACCAAAGCGTCGGAGCTTTAAGGCACCAGTTTAACGGGCTGTGTTCAGGACGAGTGTTGCAGAAAAAGAGAAAAAGGGATTAGCAGGGAAACGACTTCCTGGATGCGTGAAGGATGAGGATGAGCTCGGGTGGACGTTACCATCGGCGTGTGAATGGAAAAGGTGGACTTGTGTCAGAATAGCAGCTTGTGTCACAACGGTGCTTCTCCGCCCTGCCGGGAATCTACATGTGCCAGAGAATTTTTATTTGCCAATGAATGACTGGCAAGCCATTCACATCCTCCCTGAAGGGCTGGTGTTGGTGATCCATTTATGTGCTCCGGGTCAAAGCAGAATCACTGATGGTCACCGCGGCGCTGGGGATGAGGGGGAATTTGGTCCTTATCTGCCACACATGCAGGAAAATGTCTTGAATTGAAAGTAACAGCCGGAGTAGATTCTGTGCGTCTGGTCAGGCGTGGCGACCTCCTGGATGACAGGTAATCTGACTCGGCAGAGGACGCCTTCGCAACAGACGGCATCCATGAGAGGTTTATTGTGCTGCGTGAGTGTGAGCAGATGCACACACGAGCATCGGATCAGTGTTTCCTCTTCTGTAGCTCTGGTGAAACTACAGTAATGAATAATACACCGACTAGATGAAAGAGACTCTATAGCTCCACATATAAAACATCACACTGTATATGTGTACACGCTCCCTGCAAAGGCTTCACAGGATCATTATTAATGTAGTCATGATGCTGGGGAAGGAAGGGTCTTTCTGCATCATCAGATATTCAACCTTCCTCCCCACCTTAATGATTTTTTTAGTAATTTGGGTTAAAGCATCCAACAAATGATATTCTGCAAGACTACGAGAACGGACTCCACGATGAAGACACCGTGTACTGAATGCTAATGTGCTGCACTTATGAATTCAGGTCAGAGTAATTTAGAACAAAAGTCTGTTTTGTTTTTTTTCCCTTTTGGCAAAAAGGTGTTTGAAACGAGGCCATCATCCTCTCTGCTCATTCTAGACACTGACTCATATTTAACTTTAAAGAACCAAGAGAGACCTGAATGACCCAAAAAATACAGATGTACAGTGTGGAAACAAAACACACACAGTGAGGAGTGATGAGGAAGAGCGAGGAGAGAGAATCAAAAGGAAAATCGATGAACAGAGGGAGACGGTGGCGGCCAGTCAGGACTCAGAGACGTGCATCCGCCGACAGCCCAGTCCGCTGTCATCAAATATTATGGAGATACCAGCTGCCAAGACGTGACCATCAATCACCGGCTGTGTCTGCCGATGACCTTGTGACGCGCCGGTCCAGATGCAGAAGAGACAAAAACACAGTCTGAAGGTTGCAGCAGCGCTTTGGTGGGAAACGGCGACAGAGAGTGAGCAGGCTGCATGTGAAACACAATCGCTCCGGCTCAGCAACTTCTACGGCACCAAAATAGGCCTTTGTTGTCGACGCTGTAATCAGGGTTTGAAAGCTCGGCCACAGAGCAATCCGTGGAGCTCTTGTCTCCCCGTTTAGCTTGGATGTATGTTTAGCAAACGGCGGCCAGACGTGGGCTAAAATAAGGAAGGATGGCATCACAACTTGCCGCTGCCCCGCGGAAAACAAAAACTACCACGGCTGAGCACACATCCTGAGGGTGTTGATACCAGAAAAGCCACGATGACATCAGTAGCTGGAGGCCGTCCTCGCCACTGGCCTGAAGGACTCGGGAGACGAGGAGCTCCGCCCACCCCCTCGCGCTGCCTCCAGGAACTCCACAGCCTCAACCCAGCGGCTCAGCCATCCACAACATTGCACTGATTGACCAGAAATGTGCATAGACAGAGCAGTGGTACATGAAACTGACAGAGGCAGAGGGAGCGAGGGCAGCAGAGTAAATAGTTGGATTGACTTAACACGAGTGGGAAGCAATAAAAGTCCCCACCACAGAAAGCTAATGACTACAGCATGCAGGGCGCTCCCTCCCTCGCTCCATCCCGCTTTTCTCCCACTCGCTTTCCTGCCCGGCCCTCAAGAATCGCCTCATCTCTCATCCTAAACAGAGGACGAAGGTGTCATTTCATGTCAGGGAACAATGAACACAGAGTCATTTCTGCTCTGAAATCGATCTAACCTTTACAGGTTCACAGTGTTAACGCGAGAGACAACACCGCCATGCTAATGCAGATTTAACAGCTACTGTGGCTAATGAACAGGGATGACCTTTGTGTGGCCGTCCACTTTTCATCTGTGAAATTATAACCGAGTGGTTTGTCCAAAGTTCCTGGAAAGGAGACGATATCTGATAGCGGCCATTACACCTGCCAGACGCTCCGCTAAAGACAAGAAGCATCAACTTTGTCAGAGGAGGAGAAAAGCAAAAACCAAAAAAGGCTGCGCGCTGACTTTCTTTGTAGATGTTCACTGAGCTGCAGGTGTCCAGCTGGAAAAAGCCCTCTTGCCCTTACCCGAACATGAAAGGGGAAACGTCCTGCAGGGCTCGGCTGTGGGAGGGAGGGCGGCTCGGCCAGGAGCCTTCACCTTCCCCACCTTAAAAACCACCTTCATCATCACATCAGGGACGCTTTGCATAATTACTCACAAGGACTTCCTGCTCCTTCTGTCCTCTGTGTGTAAACCTTCTCATCAGGTCATGCTTGTGGTCCAACAGAGCTGGCCGGCACCAACCCGATGGAAAATCCTCAAAGATGCTAATCGCACGATTCCCAGAATGTATGGGTGAGTGCCTGGCAGGCTTCATGAGTCTTAGTGTAGAAGTGAATTCACAGCTCTCACAAGTCAAGACAAACCTGAGACCGACAGCCTTCAAACTATCACAGCACTCGGTTCATGATCCGGTTCCGCCTGAGCTCCAACCCAAACTTAAAGCCCCCACAGACCATGAGGCAATGCAGCAAAACGGCCCTGAAACAACCTCGGAGACGGTCATCATGTGCATCTTAGTGACTGAGTGTCAGTGTGTCAGATGTATACGTGCCGATCTCTGAGCCCGTGTACTGCTCAGTGGTCCTACTGGACCGCTCTGGGTTACTGTGTTGTTGGATGTGTGCAGCCCCGGCGCTGAACACTGGCAGGACGATCCCTCATCGATCCCACACATGCTGATCAAACAGGCCCGTGTCGCTATGGCTGGATGTTCGACCGTATTGATCACGGATTCATTGATTTGTTTTTTAATGTATTCTAAAGTGTTTTGTGCTAAAAATACACGTCAGTGCACAAACGAGGAACAGAGAGCCATCTGGACGGCGAGCAGGCGCCCAAACAGCTTCGGTTTTCCCGTTTTGTGAAGCCATACGTCCTCCCCTTTATTTCTGCAGCTCCTCCTGCACAATGGACCCAAACAAACCGGGCTTTTTTCACTGATGCTACTTTTATCCTAAACTGCTCCCCGATGCTTCAGTCAAATTACTCCCTCATGGGACACAAACAAGGAGGAGACTGTCAGAGTGAGTGACAACTCTGAGTCTGAAGAGCTCCATTTTTACATATGGAAAAAAAACAAGGCAGCTTTTTTATATTCGTACGTCGCTGCTATCTGGCGCTCGCAGTCAGCAGCAGGATCAAACTGAGGATGTGGGCAAAGGTGACACAGCAGAGACTGTAATGAGCGCACACAGGGTGAGGGATCAGAGACACAGTACGACATATTAATCTCCTTCCAGCCTCAGGGAACCTGACACCACCAGCACACAACAGGTAAGAGAGGAAATTCAGTTTGCAGCAGTCAGCACAGGGCTCGGTGGCCCGTCTCTGGTTACAGCTCACATCATTTTCATACATGTGAGTCGCACAAACACATAATTGGCTGAAAGCTAATTGTTGCAGCAGCATCAGCCTGCTAGCATTTGGTCAGTAGGCCTGGGCTCGTCCTTAAAGAGTCTAACATCGTCCTTTAGTTCTCTCAGTGAGGATGATCTTTGTCAGTCTGAATGTTCCCCTGGACTCAGGACAGGGACCGGCTCATCGTGGCGCACAGACAGGAAGCAGGAGGAAACGGCTTCGTACAAGAATAACATCTATCAACATCTATAAAGCCAACAAACAAACACGTCATGGCTCATTGGGTGAATCCACACAGAAACAGCTGATGGGACCGATGGGTTTGTGGGGGGCTGCCAGCTGATGGGACCGATGGGTTCGTGGGGGGCTGCCAGCTGATGGGACCGATGGGTTCGTGGGGGGCTGCCAGCTGATGGGACCGATGGGTTCGTGGGGGGCTGCCAGCTGATGGGACCGATGGGTTCGTGGGGGGCTGCCAGCTGATGGGACCGATGGGTTCGTGGGGGGCTGCCAGCTGAAACAAGTTCTGGGAAAAGAACAGATGGATGACTCTGAGCAGTTTCCTGGAATCTTGTCGTCAGTGTTTCCAGGACTCTACGGAGACCTGCACACGGGCGACAAATGAAAGGAAAAACCTGAACCCAGGATGAGTGAGGGCATCCGGCGGGTCTTCTATGCTATGGAGGGCGTTTCTGCTGGTTGGAGGGTCACTGGAAATTAAACCCAGCGTCACTCTGAGCACCTTTATCCAATGAAGAGGAATTTCTTTCCTGATGGGAGTGGTCCTCATCCACAGGGCTCGAGGGGTCACTGAACGGTTTGATGAGTATGAGAATGATGTGGATCGTCTGCCACGACCTTCGCAGTCCCCAGATCACAACCCCGTTAGCCGCCTCTGGGAGGGTCTGGATGTAAGACAGCGTTCTCCACCACCACCATCAGCACTACATGAGGGAAGCTCTTTAGAAAGAATGGAGTTTGTCGCTCCAGAACAGGTCCAGAACCAATGTCCAGGTGCACTGAAGCTGCTGTGGTGGCACCTGGACCACCTGATGAAGACACCTGAGGTTGGTTCTTCCTCTAATTTGTCATCTGTCCATAAATGTTCTCCTCAAACCACAACCTGCTCTGAAGCTCTGTTCATGCACACAGAAAACGTGCAAGGTCCGTGCTGTCCATCAGGGTACGTCTGAAGATATTTCATCTTCAACCCAAGAGTGTGTGTGGAGCCCTCTGCAGACGTCCACATGCAGCCCAAAGTGGGACCGCCATCACCCCGACTGCAACACGGAGCACGACAACAAATGTTTGTTAAATAATGCATCATTAGAAGAGTTTTAATTGAGGGAGTCACTGCTGGATGTTGGATGTGTTTTGATCCGTGCATGCTCAGGGGGCAGCTCTAAATCCTCCAGAAACCCTGAGACACCTCCGTCCGCTGAACTAAACACCCTCTGCAATAATTAAACTGACGTCCAGTCGCTTACCAGCTGCTTTATCCTGTAAAAAGTGCAAAGTCTCAGCCTTTCAGAGCCTCCACAGCGACCCGGTGTGCTGCTCTGTGACCAACATGAACCTGTTGTATGAACAGAACCACATACGTCTCCGCTGAAAGTCTGGACAGTCGGTTTTGGCCTTCAGCTGGTTCCCTGTGCTTCCAGTCTGCCTGCTACACTGGCTGAAGGATAAACATGAAGATGCAGGAAGCTGACTGCTGCAGCTAGCCAGGCCTGGTCTGGATGAATCTGTCTACCAGCAGCTTGTTCGATTATCCTCCCTTCTCCTGATCGCTACGCGAGGCCCGATCGATCAGCGGCTGTCAGCAGCCAGCTCGTTTCCTCAGACGTCAAACTATATTTGAATGCACACGCATGATATCGCTGCGCTACGCTCTCTCTGGGAGAGGATGAACTCATTTCGTGAGATGTTGCGCTATTCAATTAAGAAGAAAATATTCATTTGATTAGCATCTGATTGGCTACACGCCTCGATGGCCGCTAAGCTGAAATAATACGGTAACAGACCACAGTTCGGCGTTCCATTAGCCGGCTGGATGTTGTCATCGCAGAGCGTGCTCTGGGCTTCTCGCTTGTGGACCAGGGAATGTTGTTCCCATAGCAGAGCTTCCTTCATGTGGCTCTCTGCCATCTTTCCTTCATTACACCATGAGCCTGAAAACCCCCAGAAACCAACAGGACCACAACCCAGCATGTGGGTCCTGTGTTCAGCATGCTGTCTCATGTGATGTCATGGGGTAATTTTTATTACCAAAGGGAACATGTGAAATCCACACAAGTCCAGACACAGATGACCGATTAGCGATTATGGATGAGCCCCGTGCCCTGCAGCCAGCGCCGACGCTGCGAAGGAGCAGCTCGCGCTTGCAAGGACACGAATGACTAATTAAGAGGAGTTCATTTCATAAACGACGATCAGATAATCCGATGTGACACACTTGTGTGGAAACGAGGGTGCTCTCGAGCTGCACCCACAGTGATATCACTGCAGCGGTTTGAGTCCCCAGAGATGAGCTGTTGAACGCCGTTAAAGACCCGTCATTATGGGCTGCACAGCCATCCACTAGAACATCAAAAGCACATTCAGTGGGTCTGTAGATCTGCATCCAGTTCTCACAGAGCAGCTACAGTGAATACAAGCTAGCACGACAAAACAAAAAACGTATTAAGTGGCCGTTGTGCCGGTTGGTTTTGTCTAAAGCATCCATTTTTAGGACATTAAATGCTGAATTATCGGCTCACACGCTGACTGAGGATGAGCTTCACCTCCGAACTCTTCTGACAGAAGTACAGCGGTTCTGCTTTACAGCGTACATGAAGCATCGCGCCGTCCTCGAACAAAACACTCATAATGTTATGTGAGAAAAGCTCAGCAGAGCCAGTTCCAGTCACATCATGTAGTTTCCATGTGCAGAGAAAGAAGAAAAACGTGGGTTTGATTTTCAAAGCAAAGCATATCTTAATGGTTCTTTAATGACGCCTAAATTCCACTGAGACGCTGCCAGTGGTGGAGAGTGAATCCAGTCCATATATCTAGAGTTATGAGATTTATTCTGATGATGTATGAATTTTATTTGGTTTTGGAGGTCAGCTGCATCAGGAATCCTCCAATTTATGCAACTAGAATCACTAAGACGTGCAAAAAATGGTTCAGCAACGGAGGAAATAACAGGAATGTTGACTGAGATGCAAAAATCTCACATTGCAGAGAAGAATTAAACAAAGTCGTGGAGCCGGACGGACACCAACGACCTGCTTTGTGCTTCAAGTTTGTTCAGTGCTGTTGCTCTGAAACTTATGAAACTAAGACAGACTCATCTTCAACATTAGCAATTAGAGTTCCTCTGTTGAGACAAGAAGACGTGACGAGACCAACACAAAGCCACCAGCGTGCACCGTGGACACGCCGACCTTCTAATGATCACCACGGCTGAGGCGGCGCTCTCTGTCATCATGAGGCTGAAAGTGTTTGGCTTCAGATAGTTTAATGGCAGCACACTATTATTAGAGACCATCAGGTGCTTCATACGAGGACTGATCACGTCGAGATGATCACATGACTCGACGTGCTTCTCAGATGTCAACATTCAGGTAAGAAAAAAAGAAAATCATCAAAATGTGACTGTCAGCTGGAGGTACCACAGAGATTTATCTGCCTCCGCTCCCTGAGCAAATCAAACTCATCCTTGCTTTGCTCTCATTTGTCTCCTGCTGACAATCAGGCCTTGAGAGGCTCGCCTCGTGTCATCAGCTGGACATGATTTATTTGCTTCAGTCTGCATCACAAAGACGAGACGTCTGAATCTCCGAGCACAGATTTCACAGCTCAGGGTTTCCCACCTGTGATTATACATGAACGACCCTCTGTGTCGAGCATAAATCTCCCCACATTCACTCCTGACCTTCACAAAGTCTGCTCCAACTCAGAATCGTGGTACCAGCGATTCTGTTATTGCTCAGATCAGAAATGCAGCACGCCTCCTGATGGAGTGAGCTGGGACGGGGCAGGTCAGCTCTCATGCTGCCAAAATGAGAATGCAAATGACTTATATCTGTTGAATCTAGAGTAGTAACCCCAGTCCGTGGAGACACTCCCATCCCACTGCATCTTCAAACGCCTGTCCAACTGGCTGATTGGTCGGGTTCAGACAACGACGTCAGAGCAGCGTGCTGTGCTTTCACTCAGTGCAGCTAGCAGCACGGCAGACCGACATCCTGTTCTCACTGTTTAACCTCTAGGAGATGACACAAGGAATGCAGTCAGCCTTCTAACAGCCTGAATCCCACCTCATCATTTCATCCATTAAAGCTGAAATCAGCCTGAAAATCAATGCTAGTCGTACATCGTCTGCTCGCTGGATGATAGCTCTGCAAAAAGAGGAACAAAGACAGAAGGCAGAGATGGCTGCTTCCCATGCTCTGGGTGAAGTGTTGGATCGCTGTCAGTGTGGATGTGGTTGTTTCCTGAGGCTCCCTCTGTCACTCATCTCCCCTCAGCTGCAGCAGCAGAAGCCAGAAGTGGAGGAGAGGCCAAAGGCCAGGGTCTCCATCCCAGTGCGCCGCGACCTGTTTGTTCAGAGGAATCTGCCTGAAAACGCCGCCCTGCAGAGCATCGGCACTCTGGATACACAGAGCACGACAACGCTGGTGCTGAAAGACCCAGTTCTGAAGCTGTCTGGTTTCAGCACAGGCCCTCAGCGTGCAGCTAATCAGAGGCAGAGTGCAGATGGATGGCAACCTGTGCTACAGGTGTTAGCTACCTGTAGCACAGGTTGTTAACGCTCCACAGGAGAGGAGCGTTTTCACTGTGGGAACTTCATTTACAGGAACGTTCTCTTCATTAGCTCGCTCAGCCTTTTTGTTTCCACCGCGGTGCAGGATCCACTGATGACAGAGTCTGTGAACAGCTTCTACGATCTGAGAGCGACAAGCAGGATTTCCTGGACCCAGTCTGATGCTACCAGCATGATGTCACAACCAGAAGAGAGATCTTTACTGCCAGCACGTCCCGGTGAGATAGATGTAAAAACATAGCAGATAGCAGCTTCATCAAATGACTGAAGATCTGGGCGGCCGAAAAACATTACAGCAGCACGTATAAGTGGACCTGTCAGGACCAGGACAGGAGCTTCAAGGGGACAAAATGTAAAAATCATCCATTACAGGTGAGAGTGCATCAAAAGAATGGAAGTAACAGTACAATTATTCAGAGTGATTCAGTTCAGCAGTTTCTGTTTCTATATAACTGACCTGATCCGGTTTGTCCAACATGCTGAACCAACATCTCATACATCTGCTGTGTGATGCTGGTCATTTTAAATGTCATGTGGTTTAAAGCTACATGACACAGAGACACACAGCAACAGAAACTGGACCCAGTTCAGTAATTCGGGCCGGTACCAGCTGAGGCGTCGACATGAGATTACGAAGCTGAAAATCTTTGTGTTGTGAAGCTACAACAGCAACAACTTCTCCTCTCTGGTGTTTCTGTTGATCAACCAGTAAATAAAAAATAAAACCCACACACACTGGCGTCACTCCTCAGCGGTTCTGTTCTGTGCGCCTCCTGCCTCCCTCTGCTGAGCCGCTGTCATCCATCTTTTCTAGCGCTGGACTGCACAGCGACCGTGGCAGCGCTGCTTTTGGGTGTCGCTGAGCCCGCTCGGTTCCTGCCACTGACGGGCCGACAAAGAGTCCAGACAGGATGGATGCAGCTTCTCTGGCAGCCGAGCCGACCCTCACAGTTCACTTCAGATCTGGGCTCAGCCACGAACACACACACAAGCACAACAACATGCAGCCTCCTGTCTTCAAGCCCTTTCCACCGTGTGTTCACATCCTGCCCTCCGTCTCCTGCTCCTCTCTCTATAACTATCTGTGTGATTTCTCGGCACATGCTCGGATGCAGATTACATTCGGGGTCTCTGTGGGAGAGCCGCCGGGTTGAAGGTACCATCTCCTCCGCTGTGTCGGGTCTGCAGGTGTGCAAAAGGTTACAATAGCACAAATCGGTTTTGCAATCAGCCCTCATCGCCTGGAGAACATCAATAATTTATCTCCTGGATGAAGACAGCGCCTGAATTTCACATTTTCAGAGGTGGGACTCAGCGAGGCGGCGGTGCCACATTACCTCCTGTAATGAAGGTTAACAAGTATAACGGGAACAACCGATAGACCAATCTGCTTCTTCTCCAGAGACACAGGTCTCATCTTCTTAGTCAGATGAGGTGTGAACCACACAGCACTGGTCACCTGGATCACACATTC
>NW_007578438.1:315913-327184 GCF_000690725.1 Stegastes partitus
TCTCCTCCGCTGTGTCGGGTCTGCAGGTGTGCAAAAGGTTACAATAGCACAAATCGGTTTTGCAATCAGCCCTCATCGCCTGGAGAACATCAATAATTTATCTCCTGGATGAAGACAGCGCCTGAATTTCACATTTTCAGAGGTGGGACTCAGCGAGGCGGCGGTGCCACATTACCTCCTGTAATGAAGGTTAACAAGTATAACGGGAACAACCGATAGACCAATCTGCTTCTTCTCCAGAGACACAGGTCTCATCTTCTTAGTCAGATGAGGTGTGAACCACACAGCACTGGTCACCTGGATCACACATTCCTTCAGTAGGAGGTGAGAGAACTGAAAAACTGATTTCCCAGGAGTGAGGAAAGGGAACTGTTGAGTTTGTTGTCTTTCTCTCCCTCATATAAAACCGTACGGTCTTGACCTGACTGCATGGAGTAGGTGCACTGAGGTGCTCCATGAATGAAACCGAACTGCCTGCACACACCAAATGCTGTCTCAGACAGAGGAGGTGCTTTTTTTAGGTGAAACTAAACAGCAGCACCTCAAAGAAGATTCAATACCAGTTGCCTGAATAAACAATATTCATGCAGTTCACAGGACTCATCAGAAATTCCCAGCTGCATGCATTTTTCAGCAGGTTTGGAGATTATCTAAAAGTGAACAGGCCGTCCTCATCTTCCCCGTGCCCGTCCTCTCCTCTACCAATCAGGCTTCCAGCGGTGAGGCTGTGCGGATCAGAACCGTGAGGCCGACCTGATGCAACGTCGTGCCAGGTGTAAAACCGACAGACGCACCTGTGATCCTCAGAGCTGCTCTCTGCGCCCTGATTCAGACAGCGCTCCAAACCTGCGTCGGTCCAAACAGAGACGTTCAGAGAACCAAAAGAACAGCGCATAATGACAAGGCTGAGTCATTCTAGTGGCTTTTAATCACTATTGTGCTGTGGCAGTGGTGTGGGTGTTTCCCAGAACCAGCTCTGATTATTAAAGGTACTCAGTGGAAAATTCACTCTTAACAAAAAAAAAATCCTTCGGCTGGCATCCAACATTTCAGTTTTACTTTTACTCAGGGAAATTATTCAGCAGTTAAAGCAGAATTTAATGCTTTACTTAGGACAAGTTGAATCCTCCATATGACCCACATACAGAGACGTCCCTGGTCGCTGATCAGACCAACAGAAACTCAGCTCTGTGTATCAGCTACATATTATAAAGATTGTTCAATAAAAACATTCCCTTCCTGCCTTAAAACAGCTTACATATAACTCTACATCATTACTTCTACACAAGCAGCTCTATGAAGTCTCTGCTTCATGCAGCTCAGACACACCAGCTCACCTGCAAAACTGTCCAACTGTCCTGAGCTACACGACGCTGTCATATCGGACTCACTCCATCATACATGTTGGAACCGGACTGCAGGTGGTTCAGTGGTTAGCACCGTGGCCTCACAGCTAGAAGGTCGCCGGTTGGCGTCCCGGTGAGGACACCCGGGATCTTCCTGCGTGGAGTCTCCATGTTCTCCCCGTGCAGCGTGGGTTCTCTCCGGGTTCTCCGGCTTCCTCCCACAGTCCAGAAACATGCTGAGGTTAATTGGTGATTGTAAATTGTCCGTAGGTGTGAATGTGAGTGTGCTTGGTTGTCTGTCTCTAAGTGTAGCCCTGTGATAGACTGGTTACCTGTCCAGGTGAACCTGCCTTCACCCTGAGTCAGCTGGGATAGACTGGCATAACCCTGGTGAGGGTTAAGGTGTAGAGATGATGGATGGATGTTGGAACCAGAAAACGATGTTGGAACCAGATTGGCTCCTTCGGCTGCTAAACCCTGGAAGTCTTTACCGGTGCTTCTGGAACCACGACTGCTTGTTTGGCTCATGTCGTGGTTCCAGCTCATTACAAAACAACATGTGGAGACGCTAACAAGGTAAAAACTTTCACTGGGGGGAGTCTGAAACAGGGAGCAAGTCTACACTTTGGGGGTATTTACTTTGTATGAAGAGCTGCACCTGGCAGCACCTCAGACGTCTTCACAGTGACGCTGCAGAGTTCACAAAATCTTACCGGCCGGCAAGACCACAGATATAAACACATTTGTAAAGTATAGATGTTTTTGTCCTCTCTTAGTGTAGAAGCTGGCCACCACTTCACACCTCCAGCCCTCGTGCCAACACAACAACCAAGTCTCATCAGCGAATGCAGAGATCAGTGAATGGAGCGGACGTGGGTGGAGCAGCTACAACATCTACTCCAGTCTACAGCCACGATACCTACATTACCTACATGCAGACTAGTTCTCCCTTTTGTTCCAAATCTGACAACAATCTGAATGTAATGCAGCCATGTGAAGAGAGTTCCCCTTCTGGATCCTCCAAATCAGGCCTCATCCCACATGTGGGACACACTGATAGCATTCAGGGTTGCGGCGCTCTGTGCACACGCATGCAGCGCCTTTGGAACATGCATCTCTTCTGACACATGGCGTCTTGCCTGTTTCTGGTCAGCTTTGTACAAAAACCCAACTGGCCAAACAATTTTCAAGGCTGAGGTAGAAATGCCCAAAATAAAAGCACACATTTAGGTCCAGAGGGAGAAACGGCACAAACGCCTTCAGCCGTTCCACTTTTCTGTATTTTGACATGACAAACAATGTGTTAGTCAAAATAATTTGAGTGTGCGAGCAGCAGCAGAATATTTATTCTCACTAACTCTGTGAACAGCTGGAATCAGGGATCTCTGTGCATGTCAGTGTAATCCCTCATAGAACTCGTTACTGAAAACATAATCACACTGACTACTGTGATGCAATAAACACACAATGACTTATTCTGTATATTGAAGAAGGCATAAACTTGGCCCAGAGTGGGGGGACACTCGTACTTAAACATTCAACCAAAGCTGCATTGACTGTTTTCTCCAACATGCTACTAATCCTGTCTCTAAAGCCCATTGTCACAAATATTTTGGAAAGATATACTTCATCTGCAACCATTACACAAGAGCCTAACTGGTTTGTGTTAATCCTAGCAGGTTTTTAAACACAGGACGGAGGATTTAGGGACCATAACATACCAAATAAGATCATTTCCCGGTTGGAAAGTTAACAGAATGAGGAGTACAATGTGCAGAGCTCTGATTTAGACAGATTAGTAGAGGGCTGTGTTTATCTTCTGGGTTTAAGGTACGACACACCGCTAATGCCCAGCATAAGAAAATATACAGCGTCGTGTTTCAGTGTTTTTATAAAGAGAAGGGGCAGAAGTTACAGTCTCTGCAAGCATCTGTCTGTTGGCAGTGTGGTTGTTATTCTGCCAGCGTCTGATCCCCTCTGACAATGAAATGGGAGTAAAGCAGGAACTGGCATGTGGCAGTAATAGCCATGAACAAATACATACAGGGCATATACCTTCTCCTGTCCTAATCTGTACCATATGCTGCCAGTTCAGCTGGGGGTTGAGCAAACTCACTCTGCTGGAGCGAAGGATCGAGAACACGTCCAGCGTTGGTCGGTGGAAGTGCAGGTTTTCAGAGAGAGCAGCTCGACTCTCTGTACGTGGACCTAATGTTGTCGCTTGTCGTTATCTGCCACTGTTCTCATCGACGTTCCCTCCCGTCGGCGCTCTGCCCGCTGCACACCACGGCTACAGACTGTAGTTCGATCTGGAGATGATCTGTCACGGTTCAGACACGTATGTCTGAGCGCAGCGAGGCTCCCCAGAGAGGGCCCTCCACATCTGGATTGACAGAACTATTAGAGCTCTGGCAGACATGTGGGATGGGACAAGGTTACCTCAACTCGGCGCTTAGAGAGAGGATTCATTATATCTGCACTGAATAAGAAAAGCCAGACCGAAACAGACAGCAGAAATTGAAGGAGCAAGATGGAGAGGATGAGACACGAGCAGCAGAAATGAGACAAAGGGAAGGAGCAGGCAGAGGCAAACAGCAGACGTCCATTCCTTCACATCTCCATCAGTCCTGTGGAAGTCATCTGATGAACGAGGCATCTGCACACGAGAAACACTGAAAGACCAACAGTGACTTTGCCTTTTCTCAACATGCACGCAGTATATATGCAGTGACACACACAGTCTGAAGGTCAGTGGTCTGAGCTCTCACGGGACGTAACGGGATACCGGTCCGGTGGAACAGAATCAGGACTGCATCAGCAAATCCAGCACCTCTGGAGCGACAGAACCGTTTGGTGCCTTGTCTCCCGTCATGTCGTTGTTCATGAGCAGGCTGAGATACTCTAACAGACAAACCAAAAACACTAAGAACAGAAACACTGAAAATCTTTTGACTTTATGCATTTAGTGTCTTGAAAAGTGTCTTTGCAGCTTTAACATACAAAACCTCTTTTTCTGTTTTAAACCAAGCAGGGAGAAACAGACTGTTAGAGTCCTTCTGGATGCTTACTGTGGGATGCCAGCATTTTCTAGTTGGATTTTGATCAATTTTAGGCCAATAACTAAGGAAGCCACATAAAAACAGTCTCACTTTATAAGATAAAACGTTTTCCACATTATAGTGACATATATTCACAACATATCGAGACATGAATGGAATCTATATATATTATAAATATTTGTCTGTCACATACAATATCTCACACTATAAGGTCATAGCTTATATTCTCACGAGGCCAAGACAGGACAAGACATTGAGAAAAATGCTCATGTACACTATTTATTTAGGTCCCTCTGGGCCTGAGGCATGGGGAGACTCTGCTCTTATTGGACCAGATGGGTGATGTTGTGATAAGTCGTGTACCTGCTGAGCCTACAGCGCCCCTCCGGCTGACCAATGAGACATGAGGCGGCCGTGCATTTAAAATCCTTCTTTGTGTGCAGGCTTATTATAACATCACCCACTGTCCTCCATTTAACCAGTGTGTAAATGAGCCTTGTTCTACGTTTTCTAGCCAATAGCTGTCTCGACGGACCAGAATGCATTGCAGCCGTAGCATGAGTTCTGAGGAGGCGGTGGGACACTTTTCCTCTCGGTGTCACGTCACCACTGATCCGTCCACCAGCGAGTGAGCGAAACACATTCAGACACATCCTGGCGATGGCTGAGACCCGGTCCGGGGAACGGGGGGAAGCAGGTCCTGCAGATGGAGCGGACTGATGGGCAGCGGGTGCATTTAGGTTGATGTGATCATATCTGCCAGTTTCTCAGATTTAAAGGGTCCCCACTTCATTTCCATCCCAAACCACTAACTGAGCAGCATGTAAAGGGTTCGGTAACGACACAGCAGACGGCAGCAGTGATGAGTGTATATATATCCATCTATCCAGGATAATTACATCCTCCACTGGAAGTATATGTTTAATCCACGGGAGCACTGGCGTGTCAGTGGGGGAGAGTGTTTATTTTTGTCACATGAACAATATCTTTCCTTTGTTTATGCAGCTTCGCGTGGCTCTGTGTTCTCCATGTGCAACAGAAACATGCATAGAGTAGCTCACAGAAGTTCAGCTCCTCACGATCGCTTCAGAAATCCACACACATGTTCTCACCCGCATCCATCAGTGTCCCACTGCCACAGAGGAGCAGAGAGGGTGGCATTGGCAGCTCAGAGGACCTATTGTAGAGGAACAAAGTCTCCTCCAACGACTAACCCTCTGCAAGTGTTCAGGACGTTCAAGGATTCAAAGATAAAGTACGATAAATCATCCTGAAGGGAAAGGTCTGAGATTCTCAGATGTAAATGGATTTTTTATACTGTATACTTAGCTTAGCTTAGCATAAAAGAGAAGCTGCTAGCCTGGTTTACATTAAATAGCAAGATTGAAGACTGCTGGTAGGTGGTTTTTGATCCTTTAGAAACAGTCAGGCAAAGCTGTTCAGCTAGTTTTCCTCTCTTTATGTTGAGCTGACAATCTCATGACGGTCTCTGTAGATTTTCTCATCTAATTGTCAAGCAGGAACCTCCAGAGCTAAAACTTGAAGCCAATGTGGAAGTGCCATAAACTGCAGTTCCTTAAATGGCCACTTGAGGCTGGCTTTAAAAGTGAGTCAATCCTCACAGACCTCCATGTTAAAAAGCCCAACTGTGCAGCAGAGAAAACACACGGTTACAGCCTGGTTGAACAAACCGCTTCCGTCTCTACAGCTGGTTTGGACGTGATTCATGACTGTAAGTGAGCTGACCTGCTACATAAGTCACCTATCTCACTTTAATCATGTTTTAAATTATGCATAATTGAGGGTGGGGCAACTTTCAGTGACGGGTGGATGCTGTCGGTCCATGGCCCACCTCAGCTCCACTGACACGTCACCTCTTAGTTCATCTGTGGATGAAGTGGGGTTTAAGGACAAGCCAGTCACTGCCCAGACAGCAACAGCTGGAGGCCCCACGCTGAGCTTACAAACCTTCAGGAAGCACATGGATGATGTCCAGGAGCGTTCGTTCATCTTTATATGCAGTCAAGGCCGTCAAAAAAAAAAGAAAGAGCGCAATCTCCCAAAGTCAAACTGTTCCTGATGCACTTTGGATTATTTTCAGTTCTGACAGTCGGTGACGTACATTCAGGAGGAAACTGAAGTGAACGTTAGTTTGACAAATAACAGAAGAAGCAGAAGTTCATCTATGAGGGAATCCAGTCTTCCTACAGCACCAGAGGCTGAACATTTTCTTGTACAGGATTCTGTCGTTGCTTTGGGGAGATAAGACTTCATCTTCACGCTGATTTCCCGACTGATCGGCTCCGTGTGGCTGATTTTTGGGCGACCACCACGTACACCCAGAGGTGTCGCTGCAGGGCTGCTCATCAGCAATGAACTGCTCTGCAGCCTGACGGCCATCTTTGTGTTACTGCCATTATACAACAACAACAACAACAGCAACAGGTGAGACGATCCAGGCCTAACTGCATCAGTGCTGCTGATCACAGGACTGTTTGCTGGAGCCCTCAGCGTGTACCTGATAGGAGTCCATAGAGGACAGGTACAGGTGTGCACGTATTTGCGTCTGTTGTGTAAATATCTTGGAATTCGGTACCCTGTTCAACAACTATGAGTCAAGAGATGTCAAGACGGGTCCTGACACGCAGCTGTCTCCACCACTCGTATCACTTTTCTAATGGTGACAGGACAGTTTCTTTGAGTTTTGCTCGGCTCGTATCAAAGAGGGCCGACAGGTTCACAGCCTGTTTATCAGTATCTGCTTCCTACTTTGCAGCCAGACTGGCTCTTATTTAAACGGGATCATTTACTTCTATACAACAAAAGGAATTCAGACAAACAACGTCGTGGATACTGATGCTTCAGCCAGCTAATCCACTTGCTGCTACTTGTTTGCTCAGACTTCTCTTCCTGCTATAATAAGAAGGAGACGTTGCTTGTCTGGGTCTCATCTGTCACCCACAGTCTCTCTTATGGATTTTCCTGTTTTGATCCTTGCCATCTGTGCCTCTTTCTCTCCCTCTGCTTTTCTTCCATCATGAACAATTCATTCTTCGCCACAGCTTCACTGGATTTGGCTCCGTGGTGCAGCCGTTAAACTTTTCTGGTTCTAGCAGTGGAATATTTTCACTGTCTACCTCGCAAAGAGAAATACTGAGAAAGGTAAAGTTTCCATCTGCACTTTGGGAAAACTTACTAGAATTGCCCCGAACATTTAGTCCTGAGGGAAACAAAACTCTCCCAACGACAGAAATCAAAGCGCTCCAGCTCCCCTGATGATGCCGTCCTGAGATAAAAACACCGAAGCTCTTCACTGACAGTAAACAGGAAGCTCACACATCACGCTGTGATTTTAAAGCAGTGAGTGCTCACTTTCTGGGCTGACAGCGACGGGGCTATAATGGAGTAAATCTCATTTTGGTATGAAAGGTGAAGCATGACAATAAGAAAAATCTACTAAATTAGCCCAAACTGCAGCAGCTCCAGCTTCTCCAGTGACATCACAGAGGCCCTGAGGTTCTGACCCATTCACAGATTGTTCATAGCAGTTGATTAAATTGGACCAGATTGTAGTTTTATGTTCCTTTTCTTCAAAAATTAATAACAGGGCAGTTTCCCCGAGTCCTCAATGACTAATCACTGAGGAGACCCTGAACTGTGGGACGCTAATTAGAGCCCGTATTATATAACAGTGGTCCAGCATTAGTGACCTGCGACGGCTGCATCAGTTCTGGCTTATATGTCGTCCACATGTGTCTAAATGGAAGCTGTTCTGTACAACAGATAATGCTGATTCCATTCATTACAATCCTCTGAGTAGTGTTTGCAGCGCATGTAGCAGAGCAGACGGTGGTACGGAGTCAAGGGATGTCTTTAAGGTTTGTTAGTCTGTGAAAGGCTGAACCGAACAGTGACTCCATCATCTTCCTTCACAGCATTACTGTACTACACTATATGGATGTCTAATGTCAAGCTCTCTAAAAACTGGTACATGCATCATTCCCAAAGCCCAGTACTGGTCGGGTTCTGATCGCGATCCTGTCTTTGTGTCTGTCTACTACGGTGGCTGCAGTCATTCTGTAGCAGCTGACTGATAACACCAGCTCTCCAGCTGCATGTATCGACACACACAGGAGTGAGCGGCACTGTGCAACAGAAAGCTTTCATACAGTCCGCTGGGTGCATAAAAATAAGTACGGCTACGCAAGAAAGAATAAAGAGAAACAGGCAGAATCTACTGCAGGCGCTGCCAGCTGGGTGCAGAATTAACTGTATTCTATCACTCGTCTCCTCTTAATCAACTGAAGTAAACTTGGCTGGAGCTCTCCTTCGCCGTCCCAGACTCAGTGTCACATCAGCATTCTTCACTTCCTTCTGAAACTCGCAATTAATTCCAGATCTGCTCCTGGGCTGTGTGGCTCTGGGGGTGTGCGTGTCCCTCTCTGTCTGTGTCTGTTGCTGCCGTACATGCCCGAGTGTATGCTGCTGTGTAAGGGCTTCCCTAGCACAGATATGTTATATCTCACTCCCAGACATAATGGGGACTGGTCTGGGCCGGTACAGAGTGGTACCGCTGCAGACCGCAGTCATTCCTGTCTGCCTGCCTTCACCACAGCATGTGTGCACCAGGCACCGACCTCTCACCAGCCGCTGGATAAGGAACAAACGAGCTGAGTGGAACAGGACCGACGTCTATCAGCATCCTGAGGCGCCGCTCAAACAGCAACAAGCCGCTAGCGTCAGTGTTCTCATCAAACACACACTCAACAAGTGTCCCTCTGGTTTTCTCTCATAATGTGTGCACCTGAAAAGGAAGAGCCCACCTGGTCACACACTTCACACGGTAATGGTGCCGTGGTTTCCAGGGGATGTGCTTCAGTGCTGTCATTTGCTATTTCTGTGTGCCCACTTTCTCTAAATGTGCCTTTTCACTCTGTGATTTTCCACACTTTCCGGCGTGCCGTTGGACGCGACTCGGAGAGGTGTGTGTTTGTGCTGAAGAGCGTGTGCATTAGTGACAGCCAGGCACGTTCTCAGGCAAGAAAAAGGTGAGCGTGAACAGAGAACAATGCCACACAGCAGGATGCCAGTTGTTCAAATTACCTCAAATTACCCCTCAACAGGCTTGTATTTCACATGCTACTGGCAACAGCTCCGCAAAGATGCAAGGCGCTGCTGCATTGATCTTCCACTGCTGCCGCCGCCGGTAGATAATCTGGTGTCTTTGACTTCTCCGTGATGATTTCTTGCTGCAAGATTCATGAATATCAATGCAAAATGCAACTTTACATTGAAATGGTTTCTGTTTCATTGTTATGGAAAAACAAAATCAACAACAAACCAACATTTTCTGTTTTTTTCTTTATGTTGACACGATGAGAATAAACATTAGTTGCATCAACACTACATACTAATAACCGTTTATTATTATTCTGTCTATGCTCATGTTTTTGCGTCTGTATTATTCACCTGTGTCATTAGGTATAGAGCTGCAATCAGCTGTAAAAACAATTAGAAATTATGTTTAGTGCTGAAATGAAGGCAGCGCCAATGTGTCAACAACTGCAGTTCCTCAAATGGCCACTTGAGGCTCACTCCAAAAGTGAGTTCGTCCACATAGAACAACATGTTTAACTTTCCGACTTTACAGCAGAAATAAACAGAAGTAAACATGCATGAAAACGTTTTGGTCTCTATAGCTAATGTACCATTTATGACATGAATAACTCACGTGTTTAGATTGTATGAAGACTTAAAGTTCTGCAGAACTCAGGGTCTTTCAGTTACAGGTGAGTGTTGTCACTGGACAAGAGCCCTCTGAGCTCCACACACACCTTGCTCCTTTACTCATTTATGGATTAACCAGGAGCTGAGGAGTCCGGTTCTGTCTAGATGGTGACACACTGAGCGCCACACCTGAAACCTGTGAGCGTTGTTCCAGAGGGTTTGTGCATTTTAATTGACAGTCTTGAGGTACAACAACATATTTCAGAGTCCAGCTGCTGGCAACCTGACGGACATAAGGTCACGATTTACTAAACTTTTAGCTCTGGTTTGATTTCCACCGACATCTGTGAGAAATCTGTGGTTGTTAGGCAGCTGAATACTTCAGTACTGCATGCATACTACTGTACAGTTTGTCTGCTGTTCCTCTGGATTGCTGGTTTTTGTTGTGCTGCTTTGCTCACTGCAGGTAGAACCAACACAGTAGTGGACCAGAAAACCTAAACAGTGGTCTGACAGACACCCAGATGCTCCACACAATTAAAACTAACGGCATATTCACATGGGAATTTCTGTAGTTTTATGTTACACATTACACAAAATAAAATGATTACAGCAGCTTTAAATGAGTCATATTTATCCACAAGCTTAAGGTCACTTGGTGTGTGGTGTGTATATATTTAGTATATTATATCTTCATGATGTAGTCAGATTAAAAACATTCAGCTGAAGCTGCACTGCTGCTCTGCACTGCATGCATCCATGTCTGGCTACCTGCCTGTGTGAATAAGACAGTAAAAACCGCCGACATGCAAACCGGCTTTGAACGAACGTCAAATGACATTAAAGTGAAATTTTCCTTTAAGTCTTTCACGCACGCCGGCTCTGCCCAGACATGAAAGTCACCTCACACCTATAGTGTGATTAAAAACTGGTCCTGAGGGCAGCACACATCCCCGAGCGAGGATATCACGTTCCGCTAGACAGTTTCTGTGACATGCACACATCATTAAGGAAATCAAAGAATGCCTGTGTCCCGGCTCTTGTGGGAACCATAAGAAATATCCCACCATAGAGAGCAGCTTCCTGTTCTGACAGGACAGCACAGCCACAGACGAAGGGAAACCCAACACCCACCTGCA